>NW_007585128.1:119071-121941 GCF_000523025.1 Cynoglossus semilaevis | reverse complement strand
GAGTACATCAGAGTACATCAGAGTACATCAGAGTACGCAGTAAAATATACACAAACACACACACAAGTACGTGTAGAAAAATAAAGTTCTAGTTAAAGCTGTGGTCGATGGTCCGTGAGCTCGACCTTCGTGACCTTTAGACTTCCCTAACTGTCAGTCAGTGACGGCGCCATCTGTGGAGCAGATGAAGTATGACACGGATGAGGATAACACTGAGGAGTTGGGCCAACCCCCCCCCCCCCCCCCCCCCCCCCCCCCGCTCTGCTCTTTGGAAAAAAAAAAACTTAGAGGTAGATGGAACCGTGTCACCTGGTCTCATGGTCACATAGTTACATTGTCACCTGGTCACCATGGTGACCAGGTGACAATGGTCACCTAGTCTTATGTCACCTGGTCACCTAGTCACTTAGTTACATGGTCACCTGGTCTCATGGTCACCATAGTCACCTGGTCTTATGTCACCTGGTCACCATGGTTACATTGTCACCTGGTCACATAGTTACATTGTCACCTGGTCTCATGTCACCTGGTCTCATGGTCACCTGGTCTTATGTCACCTGGTCTCATGGTCACCTGGTCTCATGGTCACCTGGTCTAATGGTCACCTGGTCTCATGGTCACCTGGTCTTATGGTCACCTGGTCTCATGGTCACCTGGTCTTATGGTCACCTGGTCTCATGGTCACCATAGTCACCTGGTCTTATGTCACCTGGTCACCATGGTTACATTGTCACCTGGTCACATAGTTACATTGTCACCTGGTCTCATGTCACCTGGTCTCATGTCCCCTGGTCTCATAGTCACCTGGTCTCATGTCACCTGGTCTCATAGTCGCCTGGTCTCATGTCACCTGGTCTCATGGTCACCTGGTCTAATGGTCACCTGGTCTCATGGTCACCTGGTCTCATGGTCACCGGGTCTCATGTCACCTGGTCTCATGGTCACCTGGTCTTATGGTCACCTGGTCTCATGGTCACCTGGTCTTATGTCACCTGGTCACCATGGTTACATTGTCACCTGGTCACATAGTTACATTGTCACCTGGTCTCATGTCCCCTGGTCTCATAGTCACCTGGTCTCATGTCACCTGGTCTCATGTCACCTGGTCTCATGTCCCCTGGTCTCATAGTCACCTGGTCTCATGTCACCTGGTCTCATAGTCGCCTGGTCTCATGTCACCTGGTCTCATAGTCGCCTGGTCTCATGTCACCTGGTCTCATAGTCGCCTGGTCTCATGTCACCTGGTCTCATGGTCACCTGGTCACATGGTCACCTGGTCTTATGTCACCTGGTCTCATGGTCACCTGGTCTTATGGTCACCTGGTCTCATGGTCACCTGGTCTTATGGTCACCTGGTCTCATGGTCACCTGGTCTAATGGTCACCTGGTCTCATGGTCACCTGGTCTTATGTCACCTGGTCACCATGGTTACATTGTCACCTGGTCACATAGTTACATTGTCACCTGGTCTCATGTCACCTGGTCTCATAGTCGCCTGGTCTCATGTCACCTGGTCTCATAGTCGCCTGGTCTCATGTCACCTGGTCTCATAGTCGCCTGGTCTCATGTCACCTGGTCTCATGGTCACCTGGTCTTATGGTCACCTGGTCTCATGGTCACCTGGTCTTATGGTCACCTGGTCTCATGGTCACCATAGTCACCTGGTCTTATGTCACCTGGTCACCATGGTTACATTGTCACCTGGTCACATAGTTACATTGTCACCTGGTCTCATGTCACCTGGTCTCAGTCCTTCCCACCGTGCTGTCGTATTGCTTTGGCTTACGTTGCTTATCAAGAAAATGTCGCGCGTCGCGAAAAAAAAAAAAACAAAAACAAACACTAAACAGAGAAACCGATCGTACATTCGCAAATTTTTTCCGACCACCCGCGCTCTGGCGGTTAGCAGAGCCGTTAGCATGTGCTAGCTAACAGCTCCGGTGGCTTCAGTCGATGGTTCACCTCCATGAGATCGGACGCAAACTTTAACGTTAACATTCGCGATATAAAAAAAAAAAAAAAATACTACGATGCGATGACATCACACGTTACACGACAACAACAACAACAACAACAACCCTGGATAAATTATAGTGCAAGGTATTTCTACGTCAACGGAACCTTCCGGGGGGGGAGGGGCGCCGGGTGATTGGTGATTGGTCGGCGAGGGAGGGGGGCGTGGCCTCGGTCTCGGTCCCCGTCCACAGTTATCTGACACTCTGGGACATGTGCAGCGGAGTTAGCATCTCCTCAAAGATGGCTCCTTTAACGTTGGAGCCTCGAAGGTTAGCCTCCTGCAGGTCGCAGCCGGAGAGATCGCAGTTCTACGAAAGGGGGGACCGGGGGACAAAAAATGGGGACAGGACAGAGAGGGACAGACTTAAAATTTTAGAGATTTTAAATCAATTTCTACTATAAAACTGTAAGTGAATGTGGCGCCCTCTAGTGGCGCTTATCGGTACGACGCCGCTAATAAATGGTAACGGCGATGTAACGTCACCTCCAGGTCCGTCCCGGCCAGCGTGGCCCCCCGCAGGTTGCAGTTCTTCAGCGTGGCGTTCTTCAGGGTGGCCACCCGCAGGTTGATCCCCGTCATCTGACTTCCTTCCAGGTCCACTCCCTTCAGGTTAGCACCTGCGTCACAACACATTTGACATTTAGCGGGACGTCCGTTAGCGAGCGTCGGGGACCTGGACTGTGGTGGCAGAGAACCTTCTAGATTGGCCTTCAGTCCGGACGGATCCTCGAAGTTGCATCCTCTCAGAGACGCTCCCTCGGCGTTGGAGCATAGCATCTTGACGCCCTGGAGGTTAGCGCCCTGTGGATGACAGCGTTAGCGTACGTTAGCTCTGGTGTCTGTACCAGGACTG
>NW_007585128.1:112401-117960 GCF_000523025.1 Cynoglossus semilaevis | reverse complement strand
CTGTCGTAGCTAACGTTAGCTCTGGTGTCTGACTTACGTCCAGGTTAGCTCCTGACAGATCAGCGCGCTCCAGATTAGAACAGCACAGATTAGCATGGGTCAGATTGCAGCGGCTCAGATTAGCCATTTTAAAGTTGATGTATCGCAGGTCGAGTCGAGACAGATCGGCGCCGCTGAAGTTCAGGCCCTGGAAGAAAGAGAGCGGAGTTTTTCGTGATTTGCGATATATATACATATATATGAGTCCGAATCTAGTATTTCCTGGAGTGCGTACCTGACAGCGGAGTTCGGACTTGGTCGGGGTCACCAGGAGAAATCGGACCAACTCTTTGCGGGAAATGGGCGAGTGGTCCTCGGGCGGCTGGGAGTTCTGTTTGACAGGGAAACGCAGATTTTTAACGTCACGTCGTCGTCGCGGCGTCGCCGCTTCAACAATTCGACGAACTGAAATCACCTTAAACGCAGTTTCCAGCTGATCCGCTAGCTGCTCGATGCCAAAGAAGCGCGCCTCCTCCAGGACGCCTGTAGGGGGCGAGAGCGAGGATTTAAAAAAAAAAAAAAAAAAAAAAAAAGATGGCCGCTCCCTGACGACGACAAACCCCCCCCGCGCTAACCTTGTACGTTGATTCCTTCGTTGATGATGATCTGACCGTGTCGCAGGTAGTTCAGGATCGGCTCGAAGTAGTCCGGGCTGCGATCGATCAGGTAGGCCCCGTGCTCGTCCTGCGTGTTCCCCCACACGTCTGCGAGGAGTTGAGCGTCGGTTAGTAAATTGTGCGTTACGTTAGCGGCGGCGGCGTTAACGTTGCGGCCCGCGCGTCACCTTTGTCTTGGAACATGTGCGCTAGCATGCTGTCGGGCTCCTTGCTGACCAACGTGCTCCTGGAAACACACACAAAGCACAGCACAGGTACACGTGAGTACTGCGGCGCGACACGGCGTCGTACGATACGTCGTGAGGCTAGTTGCAGATACGGCACAATTTTCATTGGTTTAAAAAAAAAAAAAAAACGTTAGCTCTGTTGTCTGTACCGGGACTGTCGTAGCTAACGTTAGCTCTGGTGTCAGTACCAGGACTGTCGTAGCTAACGTTAGCTCCGGTGTCCGTACCGGGACTGTCGTAGCTAACGTTAGCTCTGGTGTCAGTACCAGGACTGTCGTAGCTAACGTTAGCTCTGGTGTCAGTACCAGGACTGTCGTAGCTAACGTTAGCTCTGGTGTCAGTACCAGGACTGTCGTAGCTAACGTTAGCTCCGGTGTCCGCACCGGGACTGTCGTAGCTAACGTTTAGCTCTAGTGTCCGTACCGGGACTGTCGTCGCTAACGTTAGCTCCGGTGTCCGTACCGGGACTGTCGTAGCTAACGTTAGCTCTGGTGTCCGTACCTGGACTGTCGTAGCTAACGTTAGCTCTGGTGTCCGTACCTGGACTGTCGTAGCTAACGTTAGCTCCGGTGTTCGTACCGGGACTGTCGTAGCTAACGTTAGCTCCGGTGTCCGTAACGGGACTGTCGTAGCTACTGTTAGCTCCGGTGTCTGCACCGGGACTGTCGTAGCTAACGTTTAGCTCTAGTGTCCGTACCGGGACTGTCGTCGCTAACGTTAGCTCCGGTGTCCGTACCGGGACTGTCGTCGCTAACGTTAGCTCCGGTGTCCGTACCGGGACTGTCGTCGCTAACGTTAGCTCCGGTGTCCGTAACGGGACTGTCGTAGCTAATGTTAGCTCCGGTGTCTGCACCGGGACTGGCGTAGCTAACGTTAGCTCCGGTGTCTGTACCAGGACTGTCGTAGCTAATATTAGTCCAAATACCTGGTGGTGGTGAAGAGGCGTCCACCGATGTTGAGCGTCAGCCAATCGGTGTGGGCGCCGTGAGAATCCGATCTGACCTTGGTTTCAGTCTGAGGATCTGGACCGGAAAAGACGGAAGAGTTGGTTAGCGCACGGCTAGCAGCCGGAGTACACGGTTTCACAGACACGTTGCATGTAAAAGAACGCGTCGTTAGCGCTATCTCAGTCAGGGGGCGCTGTTGCCTTACACCTCGTTCCAGAGACACGTCACGTGACGTCACTCACCGACGAACGGATCACCTTCCGACACATACAGGACGTCGTCGTCTCTGCGGCACAGAAATGAACAGATGAAACGGGGCCGACAGTGACGACCGATCGCCGCCGCCGCCGACGTCAGCGCCCCCTACCAACCTGATGAGGGCGATGTCGTCGATGAGTCCGCCTCTGGCGTTGTAGAAACACGAGGCTTTTATTCCCAACTTGTTGCTCGCGACCGAGAGCAGGTCCGACAGGGTCCCGTAGACCGCGACCACCTGGGGCAGTAGCGGGGGGTGGAGGGGGGCGGGGCAACGGCAATGTTAGGAATGTGAAATAAATGAATAAAAACACACGTTGAATGTTGTAAGAAATAAAAAAATAAAAAAATTAAAATCAATAAAAGAAGAGGAGCCGGGAGCTGGCAACGAGCTAGCGACGCTACGTTAGCCGCTTCATTAGAATGACGTCAACAAAATGGCGACTTTTTCAATAATTATTACAATAATAATAATTATTAATAATAATCTTATTATTATTAATGTTACTATGATAACGGTGACGAATAACGACGTAGCATCGATAGCGACGCTACATTCGCCGCTTTATTAGAGTTACGTCAACAAAATGGCGACTTTTTCAATAATTATTATAATAATAATTATTATTATTAATAATAATCTTATTATTATTAATGTTACTATGATAACGGTGACGAATAACGACGTAGCATCGATAGCGACGCTACATTCGCCGCTTTATTAGAGTTACGTCAACAAAATGGCGACTTTTTCAATAATAATAATAATATTTATTAATTATTATTTTTAATAATATTATTTTTATTAATGTTACTATGATAATAACGGTGACTAATAACGATGTAGCATCGATAGCGACGAGCTAGCGACGCTACATTCGCCGCTTTATTAGAGTGACGTCAACAAAATGGCGACTTTTTCAATAATTATTATAATAATAATTATTATTATTAATAATAATCTTATTATTATTAATGTTACTATGATAACTGTGTTGATAATGACGTAGCATCGATAGCGACGAGCTAGCGACGCTACGTTAGCCGCTTCATTAGAATGACATCAACAAAATGGCGACTTTTTCAATAATTATTACAATAATAATAATTATTAATAATAATCTTATTATTATTAATGTTACTATGATAACTGTGTTGATAATGACGTAGCATCAATAGCGACGAGCTAGCGACGCTACATTCGCCGCTTTATTAGAGTGACGTCAACAAAATGGCGACTTTTTCAATAATAATAATAATATTTATTAATTATTATTTTTAATAATATTATTAATGTTACTATGATAATAACGGTGACTAATAACGATGTAGCATCGATAGCGACGAGCTAGCGACGCTACGTTAGCCGCTTCATTAGAATGACATCAACAAAATGGCGACTTTTTCAATAATTATTATAATAATAATTATTATTATTAATAATAATCTTATTATTATTAATGTTACTATGATAACGGTGACGAATAACGACGTAGCATCGATAGCGACGAGCTAGCGACGCTACGTTAGCCGCTTCATTAGAATGACATCAACAAAATGGCGACTTTTTCAATAATTATTATAATAATAATTATTATTATTAATAATAATCTTATTATTATTAATGTTACTATGATAACGGTGACGAATAACGACGTAGCATCGATAGCGACGCTACATTCGCCGCTTTATTAGAGTGACGTCAACAAAATGGCGACTTTTTCAATAATAATAATAATATTTATTAATTATTATTTTTAATAATATTATTAATGTTACTATGATAATAACGGTGACTAATAACGACGTAGCATCGATAGCGACGCTACATTCGCCGCTTTATTAGAGTGACGTCAACAAAATGGCGACTTTTTCAATAATTATTACAATAATAATAATTATTAATAATAATCTTATTATTATTAATGTTACTATGATAACTGTGTTGATAATGACGTAGCATCGATAGCGACGAGCTAGCGACGCTACATTCGCCGCTTTATTAGAATGACGTCAACAAAATGGCGACTTTCCAGTCATTATTATTATTAATGTTACTATAATAATAACGGTTCATCACTTCTCCGTCTTCCGCGGAACTAGAGCAGCCGTCGTGCGGCCCCGGACCTCCACCACCCTCCACCCCCCCCCCTCCGCGGCCTCCCGCGGGCGGGCTGGCGGACACCCACCTTTCCATTCCTGGACGTCCCGTTAATGAACAGCGTCACTCTTCTCATTCTCCGTGGACTTTGTTGAAGCGGACTCGAACGTCGTTCAGTCAGTTGTCCCGGCTCCGTCCCTGACAGCTGCGGAGGGAGGGAGGGTAGGTAGGGGTAAGAGTGGCGGCGGGGGGGGGGAGGTTAGTCGGGACTGTTAGCTACAGTTATCCGTTAGCTGCAGCGGATAACAACGCGAGACAAACCTGCTGCGTTTTGCGGATTTATCTGGGAGAATGTTGCCAAATCTCGCGAGAGAAACGAGCAAACGCGTCACACTCACTAACCAGGGGACGATATGAACTGTGAGTGTCTCTGATTCTGTTATGTTCGTCTGTACTTCCTCTCTTTGTCCAGCTGGGGCAGTAGTCATTCTCTCAGTCGCAGGAACGAATCCTTAATTTACAGAAAACAGACTCAAAGTGACCGTTTTTTTTTGAAATTTTTTTTTGTTTTTATCAGACTTGACAACGCCATCTCTGCGCGGGCTCTCGCGTGTTTAGGAAACTCTACCTCACGGTTTCGCGGCGGAAAGACGTCGCCGTTACTACACCCGAAGAAGAAGAAGAAGAAAAACCGGAAGTGCCGCAGACACTATCGTGAAGATGTGTTTTCTTTTATCGTCCCGTTTTTTTAAAAAAAGTCTATGACTTGTAGTTAAGTTGACGTCGGTTTGTTAGTTGTTGTTTTTTTTAAACCGGAAACCGGTAATTTATTCTTCCGGGTTGTAGAGTTAAAATGGCGTCGCACGGACAACATTGTTCGTGCGGCTCTGAGCCGCGGTCTTCTCCCAGTGTTTACCAGACCATGGACGAAATGGACTTCGAACGAGGTTTTAAAAAAATATTTCTACCAAAAAAACAAAACATAAAAATAAAAACAAACACGTCACATTCTGTCTATATTTCCGCGGTTTTACTACGAAATCATACTCCACGTACTGTACTTCCGTAAACCGGAAGTGTGTGTCGCTGTATAAAACCGACCGACCGCTACCTCTGTTTTTTTTTATTTGTTTATGTTTTTCTCGGTAATTTTGGAAATAAAAAAAACAACTTTATTTGACCAATAAGGAGAAAGAGATAGAGACCATGTGACCAAAATGTTTCTCCGTGTGCAGGTATCTGGTCCGCGGCGTTTGATGGAGACCTGGCCCGTGTCAAGTCGATGGTCCGGAAGGGAACAGACCCGAACCAGAGGGACACTTCCGGTTACACAGCTCTGGTCAGTTCGTGACTAATTTTCCTTGAATGTGTAA
>NW_007585128.1:110848-111148 GCF_000523025.1 Cynoglossus semilaevis | reverse complement strand
GCCCGGCGAGCACGGACCGTCGAGCCCGGACCGTCGAGACCGGAACGTTGAGACTGGAACGTCGAGACTGGAGCGTCGAGACTGGAGCGTCGAGACTGGAGCGTCGAGACTGGAGCGTCGAGACTGGAGCGTCGAGACTGGAGCGTCGAGACCGGAACGTCGAGACCGGAACGTCGAGAATGGAACGTCGAGACCGGAGCGTCGAGACTGGAACGTCGGGACCGGAACGCCGGGACCGGAACGTCAAGACCGGAACGTCGAGACTGGAACGTCGAGACTGGAACGTCGAGACCCGAGCGG
>NW_007585128.1:108602-109588 GCF_000523025.1 Cynoglossus semilaevis | reverse complement strand
GGAGGCGGGAACGTCGGGCCTCGACTGGAGCGTCGAGACTGGAGCGTCGAGACCGGAACGTCGAGACTGGAACGCCGAGACTGGAACGCCGAGACCGGAACGTCGAGACTGGAACGCCGAGATCAAAGCGACGAGACTGGAACGTCGAGACTGGAACATCGAGAACGGAACGTCAAGACTGGAGCGTCGAGACTGGAGCGCAGAGACTGGAACGCAGAAACCGGAACGTCGAGACCGCAACGTCGAGACTGGAACGTCGAGACCGGAGTGTCGAGACCGGAGCGTCGAGACTGGAGCGCCGAGACTGGAACGTCGAGACCGGAGTGTCGAGACCGGAGCGTCGAGACTGGAACGTCGAGACTGGAGCGTCGAGACTGGAGCGTCGAGACTGGAGCGCCGAGACTGGAACGTCGAGACCGGAGTGTCGAGACCGGAGCGTCGAGACTGGAGCGCCGAGACTGGAACGTCGAGACTGGCACATCGAGAACGGAACGTCAAGACTGGAGCGTCGAGACTGGAGCGTCGAGACTGGAACGTCGAGACTAGAGACTCGAGACCGGAACGTCGAGAATGGAACGTCGAGACCGGAGCGTCGAGACTGGAACGTCGGGACCGGAACGCCGGGACCGGAACGTCAAGACCGGAACGTCGAGACTGGAACGTCGAGAGCAGGTCAGGACCTGCTTCTTTTGGTCCTTTGGTCCTCAGTCCTTCGGACGTTCCTACAGGAGATGGTTCTAGACCAGAACCCTGGACCGTGTCCTGCTCCGACAGACGTAAACAAAGCTGTTGACCTTTTGACCCCCCCCCCCGTCATGGTACTCGTGCCAGGTTCTCTGTAACAGTGAAGGTGAAGTAATGAGAACCCTGTGTGTTCCACTTGGTAGAACCGCAGGAATGTTCTGGAACTTTGAGGGGGTTTTTTTTTCTCGTATTTGATGTGGAAACAGTTGGAGAGCTGTTCTGTTCTGTTCTGTTCTGTTCTG
>NW_007585128.1:106511-107326 GCF_000523025.1 Cynoglossus semilaevis | reverse complement strand
TAGCCATGTTAGCCACATTAGCCACGTTAGCCACATTAGTCACGTTAGCCATGTTAGCCACATTAGTCATGTTAGCCACGTTAGCCACATTAGCCACGTTAGCCGTGTTAGCCATGTTAGCCACATTAGCCACGTTAGCCACATTAGTCACGTTAGCCATGTTAGCCACATTAGTCATGTTAGCCACGTTAGCCACATTAGCCACGTTAGCCGTGTTAGCCATGTTAGCCACATTAGCCACGTTAGTCATGTTAACCACGTTAGCCACATTAGTCACGTTAGCCATGTTAGCCACGCTAGCCACATTAGCCACATTAGGCACATTGACCATGTTAGCCACATTTGCCACGTTAGCCACATTAACCATGTTAGCCACGTTAGCCATGTTTGTCACATTATCCACGTTAGCCATGTTCGCTACGTTAGCCATGCTAGCCAGGTTAGCCATGTTAGCCACGTTAGCCATGTTAGCCAGGAACATCTACCAGGACGGGGGGAGGGGGTGGTATATGTGAGAAGTCGGAGAAAACCCTAACCCTTGGATCGCAGTCAACTCTGTACCACTTCCTGTCCCCGAACCACGAACTTCCACCATGATGAATGCTTTGATTTTCTTCCTTCTCGGAAATTTTTGTTCGGATTTGGTTTCAGAACAGCAAAAACAGCCTCAGAGTGGAGGCTCACAGAGGCCCCGCCCCCTTGACCACAGGAGCCAATCATGGCACAGGTGTCCACCTGGTCCTTATCTGTCCTCCTCCGGTCTCCCAGCAGGAGCTGGGGCAGATGGGTAAACACACACGTGGTCAAGGAGGAGC
>NW_007585128.1:97035-101406 GCF_000523025.1 Cynoglossus semilaevis | reverse complement strand
CCCTCCCCTCACCCTTCGTCACATGCTGCCTCCAGATGAAATCAAAGGAGAGGGGGGGGGGCGGGGGCTCCGTGGTGGAACATCATCAAGGAACCAAAACTGTTTTCGAAAAGAACCAGGTCACCTGACCAATGACAGAGAGCCACCCTGGTGGTCCGGTTCGGTACTGTCTGCGATGGCCCCTCCGATGACCTCTGACATCACAGATGCTAACGTAGCGTGGACCGTTGAAAGGCCCGCCACATGTTGAGACACAGGTTTGCAGCTTCAGTCGTCGTCCGTCTGTCGGCCGGGACTGGAATCAAAGACGTGGTTAACGATGTCTCTTGGTCCTTTGATCAGTTTGCGACGACTTGGCGGATACTTCTAAAAGAAAAAAGAAAAAATTCTTTTTAAAGATCTTTGAAGAAGATTTTTTTTCATCGCCGCGGGTTTGAACAACAAAGGCTTTTTGACGATGAAATGTTGACGAGAGCGTTCGACGGTTAGCTTGAATGTTAGCTTAAATGTTAGCGGAAAAAACAGCGACAATCTGTCGGTGGGCGTCGGTCTCCGAGCTGGGACGACGTTTAATTAAGTTTCGTTCGGGGGCGTTTGAAATATTTCGAAGTAACCCTTTAAATTGCGATCACCACAGAGGTTTAAGACGGCGTTTACGAAATAAATCCCGATGTAAATGAAACGCTGCTTCGCGATCGAAGATGTTTGTTTACAAAATAAAAACGTGAAATAAAAAATTTTTGCTCTTTTTATTTTTATTTATTCTTAAAAAAAAATTACCGAACGTTATCGCCAGTTCGCCGATAACGTTCTGGAATTTTCTAAAAAAAAAAATATATATATTTGTACACGTTTTAAACTAATTCAATACATTTAAATATATATTTATATCGATGTCACGTCAGTACACGTCAGTACACGGCAGTACTGCACCGCGGCGTGTACAGACCGTGTACTGAGCGGATGTCTGAGGTTTAAGGACATACCTGCGGCAAGCTGGGGGAAAAAAAAATAAAAAAAATGCGGTATCGTTTACCAGAAAAACAGAAATGTCGTGACCTTCAAAATAAAAGCATTTCCTTTTTTTCCGAAATAAATCCAAACCGCGGCGAAATGAAAACCCGGAGTGACGGAAGTTAACTGTTTAACTCTAACTAACCATGTCTTCCATAACTAGTTCACGTCGTCAGCCCTCGCTCCTCATTGGCCAGCAGTGACTGGAACGTACTCACGACCGGAAAGTTGGCGAAACTAAACTAAACTAAACGAAAACACCGTCATTCTTTATTAAAATCAACGTACGGTTTTTTAAAATTCACTATTCGTGTTTTCACCGGTTTCGTTCCATGGCGTAAACGTTTATAAAACGACGCCAAACGGCGCCGCTTCCCTCTGCCTGTTGATACAGACGGGCGGCCATCTTTGTTTTCAACTTGGGTTCTTTTAAAAAACCCACACGGCGACACGGCTTTGTCGTAATTATTTCGCACTAAATACATACATAAAGAATAATAATAATAATAATGAAGTAATCGGTTTATTTATACATATATAAAATTCCCAGTTTTTGACTTTAAAGCGTGAACGTTATTACGTCAAGACGCCATTTTAGAAAAAAAGCCGGGTCTTAGCGGCTCGCTCTGCCGGGCTTTTATTTTGTAAAGGAAAAAGAACCCGGCGTCGCTACTTCCGCCTCACGCTGGTCCCTACACACTCCCAGATTTAAAGGAGTAGGGGGGGCTTTTGGAGTAACCTGAACTCGTCCTCGGCTCTCGTCCTCACGGCGTTTCGTCCCGACAGCGATGGGAAAACTACTCTCCGCGATTCGGAGGAATTCGGTTTGTGTGGGAAAAGTTTCCGAAAGAACCAACGCGCCGCGCGGCGGATTCTGTATCACAGCCGAGGGAGGGAGTTTTTAAAACCCGCTGGTTCCGCGGACGTTTTCCCCGCAGGTGAGGACTGATTTCATCGGGGGACATCGAGGGACGTTTTTCTGGGGGTAGGGGGGGGTGGGGAGAAGAAGCACCGTAACTTGCTGCGGTTTTCCAGGTTAGCCTCGGCGGAAGAAAGAAAAGGAGAAGAAGCTTCGAACGAACCGACGAACGGACGAACTCGAAGACGGAGCGGGAATAAGTTTTGTCGAAAGTTTTGGGCTCTCTCTCAGATTTTTTTTTTTTTGAGCTCCGAAACGCACACATTCCTTTCTTCTGCCGCTTTCGTTGGGCACGAATATGCGCAAACTTGTTAGCTTGGCGCTGTTCGTGTTCGGCCGGAGTCAGTGAGCGCCACACGGTCCCCCGTTTTGGATTGTACTGTTTCGGAGGAGGAAAGTTCTAGATCCATCACCGGATACAGGAGAACGAACCGTGGCGGCGTGAAGGTGTGTTGTTCACGGTTTAAAAAAAAAAAAATTAAAAAAAAATTTTAAAAAGATTTTTAAAAAATTAAAAAAAAAAAATCACAGACAAACTGTCTGTGATTTTTTTTTTTTTAATTTTTTTAATGATTTTTTTTTCTTCGTCGACGATTCAAATGTGGCTCCTAAAAAACCAAAAGATGTCGAAACGTCGTTTTCTTAACGAAGACGATGTTTTTATTTAACGGAAAGAAAAAAACTCGTAAAGTAGTCGTAAAAAAAAATGTTTTTCTTTCCTTTTTTTCCCCCATTTGTTTTTGGGTCGGGGGTCTTCTTCTTCCAGAGGTGGTCTTAAAAACGTGGCTCTGCGACGTTAACTTCCATTTTAATTTTTTTTTTTTCGTTTTGAAAAAATTGTTTCGATTTAAATTCTTAATTTTTTTTTTCTTGAATTAAGAAAATGACGATTTAAGAAAACGTTAAAAAATTATTTATTCATTTTTTTCCTGACGTTTTTTTTTGGTGCCGATTTCTAATTCATACTTTCGTTAAAATGTCGCTGTGTTATTAATCTGTTCGATGACGTCGTTCCGTGTTGTTTTAACGTTGTTTCTCTTCCAAAACTCGGTCACTTGGTGATTATCAATCTAAGGTACGCAGACCAATGGCGGCCCCTGGTTGTTGTTGTAGTTTCAGAGATGAATAGAAGGTGGCGCTAATTCGTGGTTCTGTTCGTTGACTGGTCTTAGCTGAACAGGCTAGCTGGTCGTACTGGGTTTTTTTTTTCAGTGTTTTGGTTGGTCGTAAAAAAAAAAAAATAAGGGTCCAGACCAGAGTGCTGTACTTGGAGTCGGCAGTAGGGGGCGGGGGGCAATTTGCATCTGAACTCCCCCCTTCCCGCCCTCCCTTGGCAGCCATTTTTATTCAGATCATATCTTTTTTTTAAGTCTGAAAAGGGTAAATAAAACGTTCCTCACTCCTGCCCCCTGGAGGACATTGGACAGAAAAATACGCTATGCGATATATATATATAAATTAGCTCGTTCGTTGTTAATAGTGTTTCTCGCATCGCTAATATTATGGGATGTTCTCACAGAGACAACGTTTTTTTTTTTTTTTAACGTTAGCTTTCTGCGGCGTCACCGTGACGATAGGAAAAAAAAATACGCTAACCCCGCGACCCGGTAACGGATAAGCGGACGAAAATGGATGGATGGATGAAGTCGAAGTACTCGACGTACGTGATGGATTTTTTTTTTCCGTAACCGTAGCCACTGGTTCCCGCCCTTCGGTAGTTTGGAGCGTCGGCATTAGCTGCGGCTAACGCTTCAAAAACTTGCCTCGACTTTCGCACGAATTTGGAGTTTCCTAAAATGACAAATTCGTAATTATTTACTTTTTTTTTCTCGTAATTACAAACGTACAAAATTTTTTTTTCGTAATTACAGACGTCACGAATTTTTTTTTTTTATGTAATTCAATTTTTTTCTCGTACTTACAGACGTACCGAATTTTTTTTTATTACGTAATTTACTTTTTTTTTTTTCCTCTTATTTAAGGGGGAAAAAATTTTTTTTTTTTCCGTAATTTACTTTTTTCTCGTAATTACAAACGTACCGAATTTTTTTTTATTACGTAATTTACTTTTTTTTTTTTCCTCTTAATTACAGACGTACCGAATTTTTTTTTATTACGTAATTTACTTTTTTCTCGTAATTACAGACGTACAGAATTTTTTTTTTTCGTAATTTAATTTTTTTCTCGTAATTACAGACGTACCGAATTTTTTTTTCGTAATTACAGACGTCCAGAAATGTTTTTTTTTTTTTTTTCGAGTTTCACTTCGAAGGAAACACGAACCTCAACTGAAAATATCGCGACGTTTTGTTCGACGATACCGTGACTTCTCAAATGTCGATCCCTCTGTTCCGATGTTCCGTAACCCTCAGAGTATCGGACTTCTCGACACCTTGATTTCCGATCGGTCGAAGATGAACCGCGATGAAAAAACCGGA
>NW_007585128.1:94751-96477 GCF_000523025.1 Cynoglossus semilaevis | reverse complement strand
GTCGAGGTGGTTGTGTGGAGAGTAGGGAGGGGGGAGGGGGGGGGGGGGGGGGGGGGGGGGTTGGAATTTCATGCATGCATAGTAGTGAACAGTAAATACAGCGAGGCCCCCGGTGGTGGTTGATGGTTTGAAACCGTTGTCTGACGGCAAACGTCTTTACTTTTTTTTTTTTTTTTTTTTCGTAATTAGTTTTTTTTTTTTTTTCTCTTTTTTTTTTTTTTCTCTAAATTAGGCCCCCAAAATTTTATTTTATAATTTTTTTTTTCGTAATTATTTTTTTTTTTTTTTTTAATTTTTTTTTTTTTTTTTCGTATTTATTTTTTTTTTTTTTTCTCGTAATTACAGACGTCCAGAAATTTTTTTTTCGTAATTTCCCTTTTTTTCGTAATTATAGACGTACAGATTTTTTTCTTCTTTCATGATTTACTTTTTTTTTCGTAATTAGATGTCCAGAATTTTTTTTTTCGTAATTTCCCTTTTTTTCGTAATTACAGACGTACAGATTTTTTTCTTCTTTCATGATTTACTTTTTTTTTCGTAATTACAGACGTACAGAATTTTTTTTTCATAATTACAGATGTACAGAATTTTTTTTTTTCATAATTTACTTTTTTTTTCGTGATTACAGACGTCCAGAATTTTTTTTTCGTAATTTACTTTTTTTTTCTCGTAATTACAGACGTCCAGAAATTTTTTTCTTTTCGTAATTTACTTTTTTTTTCTCGTAATTACAGACGTCCAGAAATTTTTTTCTTTTCGTAATTTACTTTTATTTTCTCGTAATTACAGACGTCCAGAAATTTTTTGAAACAGAATCTGAGATTCGGAATTTACAGACGTGTCGTCTTTTCTTACAGAAAATATCGCAATATATATATATATATATATATCGTATCGCGATGCGTATATATATCGTACCGACCAGATTCCTTAGCGTTAATCAACGCAGTGAAAACGTGAAACTTTCTCCTTCATACAGTAAAGTCCGGACATTAGCGGTTAGCGGCTATTATGCAAATCGTGGACGTAGCTAGGCTATTGCGCAATTTACACTTTACAATTTTGTGCGACCGTCTGACGATCGACGTCGACGTGTCCGGTTCTGTCGGTAAACACCGGAGGTTCGGTGTTGCGATAATATTTAAACTAAATCCACTGTCGGTCAAAAAAAAGTTTTCCGAACTAAATCGAAGTAACCGACGCAGTACTGAAAGTGCGTGTCTGTGAACTCCTCAGGAAACGTTAGCGTCGTTCCTTGTTGAACTTTTGAACTGGACGTGACAGTCACAGCCTAAAAAGAGGAAATTGCGCAATAGCCTAGCTACGCCCAAGGATTTGCAATAACCGCTAACCTTCCGGACTTTACTATAAAAAAAGGAGAAGTTCCGAGTTCCGTTGTCAGATGCAGGAGAACGACGTCGGTGGCGACATGAAGGTGAGCTGATCTCGGATTTTTTTTTTTGTTTTAAATTTTTCGCTTTTTTTTTTTTTTCTTCTTACGAAGAGGGAAAAAATTTTTTTCTTTAATTTCGGAGCCTTAAAATTTTTTTTTTTTTTGAGTGGGAAAAAAAGTTCTCAAGTAGTGATTATCAATCTATGGTAAGCAGACCATCGGTGGACCCGCCCCTGAGCGCCCTCCGGTGGTCACTTAAGTGTATTTTGTGACAAAATGGCGTTAATTGGTTCTGGTGTGTTTTTTTTTTTTTTTTTTTTTTTTTTTTGGTGG
>NW_007585128.1:91486-93442 GCF_000523025.1 Cynoglossus semilaevis | reverse complement strand
CCCCCCCCCCCCCCCCCGTATACCGGGAGGGGGGGGGGAGTCGTCGGCTCGGCGGGGGAGGAGTGGGGGATAGAGAGTAAAACTCCACTGACACCGAAGGGCAGCGTTTGTTTTGACACGTCTGGGGACCAAATGGTGGCGTCGTTTTTTTTTTTTTTTTTTTTTTTTTTTTTGGCCAGTAGGGGGCGGCAGAGGGGGGGGGTGTTAATCCCTGTGACCACATGTCGCAGAGGTGACGATGCCAACATATGTTCATGGAGGGGGGCTGCATGCTAGTTACCGATAGCCCAAGTAGCGTTAGCATTGCATGCTAACCATGCTAATTAGCATGGTTAGCATGCACCACCCCCCGATGGTAGGTGGGGGGTCCTGACCCAAACTGATCACTGACCAGTGACTACTTAACTCGACCTGGGTTCTCACATAGGGGGCGCCGCAGACGTTTTTTTTTTTTTTTTTTCCGTATTTTTCTTTTTTTTTTTTGTATTTACAGACGTCCAGAAATTTTTTTTTTCGTGATTTACATTTTGTTTTCGTAATGACAGACGTACAGAATTTTTTTTTTCCGTAATTTTTTTTTTTTTTTTTTTTAAAACAGCCACCAAATTTTTTTTTTTTTTTTTTTAAAACAGCCACCAAATTTTTTTTTTTTTTTTTTTTTTATTTTTTTTTTTTTTTTTTTTTTCCGTAATTTTTTTTTTTTTTTTTTTTTCCGTAATTTACTTTCTTTTTTCTCGTAATTACAGACGTCCAGAATTTTTTTTTTTTCGTAATTACAGACGTCCAGAATTTTTTTTTCGTAATTCACATTTTTTTTTCGTAATTACAGACGTACAGAATTTTCTTTTTCATAATTTACTTTTTTTTCGTAATTACAGACGTCCAGAATTTTTTTTTTTCGTAATTTACATTTTTTTTTACGTAATTACAGATGTACAGAATTTTTTTTTTCCGTAATTTACTTTCTTTTTTCTCGTAATTACAGACGTCCAGAATTTTTTTTTTCGTAATTTACATTTTTTTTTCCGTAATTTACTTTTTATTTTTCGTAATTACAGACGTACAGACGTTTTTTTTTTATTTACGCGTTTTTTTTTTGTTCGTGTTCCAGGTGACGGCGGTGAATGAGCCCCTGTCGATGCCCCCCAGGTCTGAATGGAGTGCCTGTGTCGGGGCGGCGGCGACTAGCAGCGCCCTCTGCAGGATGCTGATGAGGCGGCGCGTGCTTCTGGCTCTGGCTCTGTTCGCCCAACTTCTACAGACCCAGTGTCGACCGGCCCACACCGACGAAGGTAAGATGTCGCAGACCCCCCCGCCCGACCTCCCCGATGCTCGGTTCGGTTTCGCTGCCCCCCGGTGGTCGGTCTTATCAGGAGAAAGTGATTTGTTGCTTTGTTCTTAATGCTTTGTTCTGCTTTGTTCTGAATTTTTTTTTTCGTAATTAAAAATGTACAGAAATTTTTTTTCGTAATTTACTTTTTTTTCTCGTAATTACAGACGTACAGAAAATTTTTTTTCGTAATTACAGACGTCCAGAATTTTTATTTCGTAATTTACTTTTTTTTTCGTAATTACAGACGTCCAGAATTTTTATTTCGTAATTTACTTTTTTTTTCGTAATTACAGACGTCCAGATTTTTTTTTTTCGTAATTTACTTTTTTTTTCTCGTAATTACAGACGTACAGAATTTTTTTTTTTTATGTAATTTAATTTTTTTCTCGTAATTACAGACATACAGAAATTTTTTTTTTTTACGTAATTTAATTTTTTTCTCGTAATTACAGACGTATAGAATTTTTTTTATTTACGTAATTTAATTTTTTTCTCGTAATTACAGACATACAGAAATTTTTTTTTTTTACGTAATTTAATTTTTTTCTCGTAATTACAGACATACAGAAATTTTTTTTTTTTACGTAATTTAATTTTTTTCTCGTAATTACAGACGTACAGAA
>NW_007585128.1:88881-90872 GCF_000523025.1 Cynoglossus semilaevis | reverse complement strand
AAAACCTCCTTCCCCTCAGTGGACCGGGGAGGAGAAAATGACTCCCATGTGTAGCCCAAGGGCAGGAGCGTCTCGTCTCCCGCCCGTCTCCGTCCCCCGTCCCTCCCCCCTGCTGTCTTTGTAATGAGAAGGTATTTGTTGTCAGTGAGAGACGAGAGAAACTATATATTATCTTTTAGCCGAGTTTTTTTTTTTTTTTTTTTTCGGAAAAAAAAAGGGGAAAAGAAGACGCGGTTCTCGTCCCGTCCTCGTCCTCAAAGATAAGGTGTCTCCGGAGGGTTTGTCTTCTTAGAGGGGGGAGGGGAGTACTTTGTTAACAAATGGTTAAAGGTACTATCTCGACGGCGCCCCCTGCTGGGTGACGTGGATGTCCTCAGCTGTCTGAGGACAGTCCCAGCAGCAGCGGCGTCTGATTCTGGTCCTTTGTTGAAGACGAGAAGACGAGACATCAAGACATGACATGACGACGAAGACGAGATGACAAGAAGACAAAACGACAAGAAGACAACAAGACATGACGACAACAAGACATGACGACAAGACGACAAGAAGACGAGACGACAACAAGACAAGACGATGAGACAACAAGAAGACAAGTAAACAAGAAGACGAGACAACAAGACGAGACAACAAGACGATGAGACGACAACAAGACAACAAGACATGATGACAAGAGGACAAGATGACAAGAAGACAAGACGACAAGAAGACGAGACGACAAGATGACGAGACGACAACAAGACAAGACGACAACAAGACAAGACGACAACAAGACAAGACGATGAGACAACAAGAAGACAAGTAAACAAGAAGACGAGACAACAAGACGAGACAACAAGACGATGAGACGACAACAAGACATGACGACAAAAAGACAACAAGACATGACGACAACAAGACAAGACGACAACAAGACAAGACGATGAGACAACAAGAAGACAAGACGACAAGAAGACGAGACGACAAGATGACAAGACGACAACAAGACAAGACGACAAGAAGACAACAAGACATGATGACAAGAAGACAAGACGACAACAAGACAACAAGACATGATGGCGAAGACAAGACGACGTCAAGAAGACAAGAAGACGAGACGACAAGAAGACAAAAAGACAAGCTGACAAGACGGGAAGACAAGACAAGGTGACACGACGACAAGACGAGAAGACAAAAAGAAAAGACGACAAGATGAGATGACAAGAAGACAAGACGACGTCAAGAAGACAAAAAGACAAGACAAAATGACAAGACAAGAAGACAAGAGTAGAGGAGGGGGGGTAGAGGAGTGACAGGGTTATAGATGGTACCGAGCCACAACCAGGATCCAGTTCCTGAGGGTCTGTGTTGACATCACCACGTCCTGTTTACGACCACGACGTACAATGCTACATGCTAGTGGTTAGCGATTGCAGGCGTAGGGCGTAGCTAGTGGCTGTTGAGCAACTTGTCGAAACTTTCAACAATAAAACGTTAACGCGTGATAGAAGAGTTCAGCAGCGTTTGTCCTCCCTGAGGCTGTCTCCCCCCGAGTCTGTCCCCTGGTCTGTCTCCCCCCGAGGCTGTCTCCCCCGGTCTGTCCCACCCGAGTCTGTCTCCCTCGAAGTCTGTCTTCCCCAGGTCTGTCTCCCCCCGAGTCTGTCTCCCCCCCGAGTCTGTCTCCCCCAGGTCTGTCTCCCTCGAGGCTGTCTCCCCCAGGTCTGTCTCCCCTCGAGGCTGTCTCCCTCGAGTCTGTCTCCCTCGAATTCTGTCTCCCCCAGGTCTGTCTCATCCAGTCTGTCCCCAGTTTGTCCTCCCCTTGGCTGTCCCCACAGTCATCCACCCAGTTTGTCCCACCCAGTCTGTCCACCCAGTTTGTCCCCCCCAGTCTGTCCCCCGGTCTGTCCCCCCGAGTTTGTTCCCTCAGTCTGTCCACACAGTCGGTTCCCCCAGTGATCGCCCCGAGTCTGTCCCTCCAGGTCTGTCTCCCCCCTTCTTTCCCCCTCCTCTCT
>NW_007585128.1:85439-87295 GCF_000523025.1 Cynoglossus semilaevis | reverse complement strand
GTCCCCGTGCTCCCCCCCTGGTCTGTCCCCCGGTCTGTCCCCCCCCCTGAGTCTGTCTCCCCCGAGTCTGTCTCCCCAGGTCTGTCTCCCCTGGGTCTGTCTTCCTAGGTCTGTCTCCCCATGTCTGTTCCCCCAGTCTGTCCACCCAGGTCTGTCCTCAGTCTGTCGCCCGTGTGTCGTCCCCCGGTCTGTCCCCTTCAGTCTGTCCCCCCAGTCATCCCCGGCCTGCCCCCATTCTGTCCTCAGTCTGTCTCCCTCTGGTCTGTCCCCCCGTCTGTCTCCCAGGTCTGTCTCCCCCAGGTCTGTCTCCCCAGTCTGTCCTCACAGTCATCCCCCCAAGTCTGTCTCCCCCGAGTCTGTCCCCGAGTCTGTCCTCCCCATTCTGTCCTCAGTCTGTCTCCCCTTGGTCTGGGTCTTGGGGCTCCTTTCACCAGGAGACATTTTTTTTTTCTTCTTCTTTCGTCTTCCTCGTCTTCCCCGTCTCGTGCCGCGGCGGGGCGTGCGACCACCAGTTGAACCTCGCGGCCTCCAGTGAGAGCAGGAAATCCCACCGGTCGTTGGCTCGGTCGTATTACTTCCGATCTCCTCGGCCGCAGACTGACGCCAACTCGTCCTTTCGGGTCGCTCGTAAACGTACGAGGCTGCTGACCTTTGACCCCTGTAGCGTTGAAGTAGCATTGCATGCTAACCATGTTAAACCTTTGCGGGTTTTTACCGTATACCATCGTAACTTCCTCAAAATAAAATAAAAAATTGCATGCTAGTTACGTTAGCCGAAGTAGCATTAGCATTGCATGCTAACCACGTTAAACCTTTGCGGGTTTTTACCATTGTAACTTCCTCATGCTAGTTACCATTAGCCGAAGTAGCATTAGCATTGCATGCTAACCATGTTAAACCTTTGCGGGTTTTTAACCATATACCATCGTAACTTCCTCAAAATAAAATAAAAAATTGCATGCTAGTTACGTTAGCCGAAGTAGCATTAGCATTGCATGCTAACCACGTTAAACCTTTGCGGGTTTTGACCGTATACCATGGTAACTTCCTCATGCTAGTTACCATTAGCCGAAGTAGCATTAGCATTGCATGCTAACCATGTTAAACCTTTGCGGGTTTTTAACCATATACCATCGTAACTTCCTCAAAATAAAATAAAAAATTGCATGCTAGTTACGTTAGCCGAAGTAGCATTAGCATTGCATGCTAACCATGTTAAACCTTTGCGGGTTTTGACCGTATACCATGGTAACTTCCTCATGCTAGTCACCATTAGCCGAAGTAGCATTAGCATTGCATGCTAACCACGTTAAACCTTTGCGGGCTTTTTTACCATAACCCATCGTAACTTTCTCAAAAAAAAAAAAAACAAAACTGCATGCTAGTTACTGTTAGCCGAAGTAGTATTAGCATTGCATGCTAACCACAATAAACCTTTTAGGGTTTTTAACCATATACCATCGTAACTTCCTCAAAAAAAAAATTGCATGCTAGTTACCATTAGCCGAAGTAGCATTAGCATTGCATGCTAACCATGTTAAACCTTTGCGGGCTTTTTTACCATATACCATCGTAACTTTCTCCAAAAAAAAAAAATGTGCATGCTAGTTACCGTTAGCCGAAGTAGCATTAGCAATGCATGCTAACCATGTTAAACCTTTTCGTAACTTCCTGGTAACCTGTTGTTTATTTTAGCCTTTTTAATGTTGACCTCATGCTACGCGACGCTAGGTGGTTAGCTAGCAGCGCCAGGCTAACACATCCGTCCTGTCCGACCCTGGTCCAATCAGATGAGGAGTTCTGAAGTCTCTAGAACTTTTTCAATTTGCTTTAAAAAAAAAAAATTTTTTTTTTTT
>NW_007585128.1:84937-85390 GCF_000523025.1 Cynoglossus semilaevis | reverse complement strand
TGTGCGGGTTCCCCCCCCCCTCTTCTCCCCCCCCCTTTCTTCCCGCGGCCTCTTTCCTCCTGGGATTAAGTGCCTGTCAGACAGATGTGATCCAGGAAATACCTTCACTCCGGCCCGAGTGCGGTCGCCACGGCAACCGGCTCGCTCACTCACTCACTCACATGCTCGCTCGCTCGTACTTTTTTTTTTTTCTTTTTCTCGAGGTTCGAAGGAAGTTTGATCGGGAAGTAAAAAAAAAAAAAAATCGCAATTGTTTGTTTTTTTTTTTGTTTTTTTTTTTTTAACATCCAGACAAACCCCAGTGCATGCTGGGAGCTTTGGTTTCACAGATACCATCTCTGACCGTCGGCCATTTTGACTCCGTGGCTCCTTCGCCTTTTTGTAACAAGACAAACGACGCTAGCGTGATGGACGGCGTGTCTCGGGGGCGGGGGGTAATTAGGTTACCGCCTC
>NW_007585128.1:77850-84839 GCF_000523025.1 Cynoglossus semilaevis | reverse complement strand
CAAAGTGTTGTTTGGGGTTTTGGACGAGAAGACGAGAAGACGAGACAAGACGACAAGACGAGATGACACAAAGACAGGATGGCGACAAGACAACAAGAAGACAACCAGGCATGACGACGAAGACGAGGAGACGAGGCGACGTCAAGAAGACGAGACGACAAGACATGACGACGAAGACAATATGACAAGACAAGAAGTCAATTAACGAAGAAGACGAGACGACGTCAAGAAGACAAGAAGACGAGACGACAACAAGACATGATGACGAAGGCGAGAAGACAAGATGACGAGAAGACAACAAGACTTGATGACGAAGACAAAAAAGACACAAGAAGACGAGACGACAACAAGACATGATGACGAAGGCGAGAAGACAAGATGACGAGAAGACAACAAGACTTGATGACGAAGACAAAACGACGTCAAGAAGACGAGACGACGACAAGACAAGATGACGTCAAGAAGACGAGATGACGACAAGACGAGACGACGAAGACAAGATGACAAGACAAGAAGACAATGCAAGATGACAAGAGGACAAGAAGACAAGACGACAAGACGTGACGACGAAGACAAGATGACAAGAACACAAGACGACGTCAAGAAGACATGACGACGTCATGAAGACAAGATGAGACGACCGAGACGACAAGACAACAAGAAGACGAGACAACAACAAGACAAGACGACGAAGACATGACGACGTCATGAAGACAAGACGAGACGACAAAGACAAGACGACAAGACAACAACAAAACAACAAGACATGACGACAAGAAGACAAGACGACGAGACAGCAACAAGGCAAGACGACGAAGGCAAGACAACGTCAAGAAGACAAGAAGACGAGACGGCAACAAGACAAGACAACAACAAGACAACGAGACATGACGACGAAGACAAGACGACATCAAGAAGACGAGACGACAAGAAGACAAAAAGACAAGACCACGACGACAAAAAGACAAGATGAGACAACAAGAAGACAACCAGACGAGACGACAAAAGGACGAGTCTCTGAACAGAATCCGATGATACGATATCGGCAAAATTGGAACAAAGCGATCGACGTTTATAATCACTAGCGGTGGAAGAAAATATCGAAATATCGCGATCTCTCCTGATCTCATATCAACGTCCTCCTCTATCAGTTACTCCCCCCGTCGTCCTCCTCTAATTTGATTTTGCGTCTCCGCTCGGCGTTGACAAAGTGTCGTTTGGGGTTTGGACGAGACGACAAGACAAGACGACAAGACGAGATGACATAAAGACAAGATGGCGACGAGGCGACAAGGCAACAAGAAGACAACCAGGCATGACGACGAAGACGAGGAGACGAGGCGACGTCAAGAAGACGAGACGACAAGACATGACGACGAAGACAATATGACAAGACAAGAAGACGAGACAACAAGACATGACAACAAAGACAATATGACAAGACAAGAAGTCAATAAGACAAGAAGACGAGACGACGTCAAGAAGACGAGACGACAACAAGACATGACGACGAAGACGAGGTGTTGAGAAGACAATAAGACATGACGACGAAGGTGAGAAGCCAAGACGACGAGAAGACAACAAGACATGACGACGAAGACGAGATGACAACAAGACAAGAAGACAAGGCAAGATGACAAGAGGACAAGAGGACAAGACGTGACGACGAAGACAAGATGACAAGAACACAAGACGACGTCAAGAAGACGAGACAACAACAAGACATGACGACGAAGACAAGATGACGTCAAGAAGACATGACGACGTCATGAAGACAAGACGAGACGACAAAGACGAGACAACAAAGACGAGACGACAAGACAAGAAGACAAGACGACAAGACGACAAGACAAGACGACAACAAGACAAGACGACAACAAGACATGACGACGAAGACATGACGACGTCAAGAAGACATGACGACGTCATGAAGACAAGACGAGATGACAAAGACAAGACGACAAGACAAGAAGACAAGACGACAACAAGACAAGACGACAACAACACAAGACAAGACAAGAAGACATGACGATAAAGACAAGACGACAAGACAACAACAAAACAACAAGACATGACGACAAGAAGACGAGACAGCAACAAGACTTGACGACGAAGACATGACGACAAAGACAAGACGACGAAGACAAGACGACGAAGACAAGACAACGTCAAGAAGACGAGACGACAACAAGACAAGAAGACAAGAAGACAAGTCTCTGAACAGAATCCTCTGATACGATAATCGGCAAAATTGGAACAAAGCGATCGACGTTTACAACCACTAGCGGCGGAAGAAAATCCTGATACGTCGTCGAAATATATCGCGATCTCTCCTTGTCTCACATCAACGTCCTACTCTATCAGTTACTGACTTTTTTTTTTTTTTTTTCCGGATATTTTTCCTAGTCCGATATTCCTGTTGTTCTTTTCCGATCTTTTTCCTCGTCAAATTTTTTTTTTTTTTTTTTTTTTTTCCCGATATTTTTCCTAGTCCGATTTTCCTGTCGTTCCTCTCCGATCTTTTTTTTTTTTTTTTTTCCCAGTGTTCCTGGAAACACCGGCCGAGGTCTTCACCCTCTACCCGGGGGACAACCTGGACCTGAGTTGCTCGGACCAGCAGCAGCAGCAGCTCCACGCCGTCAACTGGACCAAAGACCGCGAGACGCTGGAGGACGGGGACCACACGCACCTGCGCAACGGCAACCTGGAGATCAAGAGCGTGGAGCCGACGGACGCCGGCCTCTACGCCTGCACCGCCCTGGGCAACCACAGCCTGAGCTTCCTCGTCACCGGTGGGTTAGTTAGTCGGGTTAGTTAGTGGGTTAGTTAGGTTAGTTAGTTAGTTGGTTAGTTAGTTAGATAGATAGTTACCTCTACGCCTGCACCGCCCTCGGCAACCACAGCCTGAGCTTCCTCGTCACCGGTGGGTTGGTTAGTCGGGTTGGTTAGTTAGTTAGTCTGTCAGTGGGTTAGTTAGTTACCTCTACGCCTGCACCGCCCTCGGCAACCACAGCCTGAGCTTCCTCGTCACCGGTGGGTTAGTTAGTCGGCTTACTTAGTTAGGCGGTTAGTTAGTTAGTGGGTTAGTGAGTTAGTTACTAGTTAGTTAATCAGTCAGTTAGTTAGTCAGTTAGTCGGTTAGTTAGATAGTTAGTTAGTTAGTCAACCAGTCAGTCAGTTAGTTAGTCGGTTAATTAGTTAGTTTCAGTTAGTTAGTGAGTTAGTTAGTCAGTTAGTGAGTCAGCTAGTTAGTTAGTTTCAGTTAGTTAGTTAGTCGGTTAGTTAGTTGGTCAGTTAGTTAGTTAGTTTCAGTTAGTTACTTATTTAGTTTCAGTTAGTTAGTTAGTTAATGAGTCAGCTAGTTAGTTAGTTAGTTAGTTAGTCAGTTAGTTAGTTGGTCAGTTAATTAGTTAGTTAGTTATTTAGTTAGTTTCAGTTAGCTAGTTAGTTAGTCAGTTAGTTAGTTACTCAGCTAGTTAGTTAGTTAGTCAGCTAGTGGGTTAGTTAGTTACCTCTACGCCTGCACCGCCCTCGGCAACCACAGCCTGAGCTTCCTCGTCACCGGTGGGTTGGTTGGTCGGTTATTTAGTTAGTTAGTTAGTTAGGCAGTTAGCTAGTTAGTTAGTCAATAACTTAGTTAGTCAGCTAGTTAGTTAGTTAGTGAGTTAGTTAGTCAGTTAGTTAGTTAGTTAGTTAATTCATCAGTTAGTTAGTTAGTCAGTTAGTGAGTTAGTTAGTCGGTTAGTTAGTCAGCTAGTTAGTTAGTTTGTTAGTTTGCTAATCAGTTAGTTAGTGAGTTAGTTTGTCAGTTAGTTAGTTAGCTAGTCAGTTTCTAGTTTGTTAGTCAGTTAGTTAGTCACTACTTAATTGGTTAGTTAGTTACTAGTTACTTAGTCAGTTAGTTAGTTACTAGTTTGTTAGTCAGTTAATTACTAGTTAATTAATTACTGAGTTAGTTACTAGTTTGTTAGTTACTTAGTTAATTAGCTACTAGTTAGTTAGTTAGTTGGTTAGTTCGTCAGTTAGTTAGTTACTTACTAGCTAGTTAGTCAGTTAGTTAGTTACTAGCTAGTTAGTCAGTTAATTACTAGTTAGTTAGTTACTGATTTAGTAAATAGAAAGTTAGTCAGTTAGTTACTAGTTTGTTAGTCACTAGTTATTTAGTTAGTTACTAGTTTGTTAGTCAGTTAATTAGTTAGGTACTAGTTTGTTAGTCAGTTAATTAGTTAGGTACTAGTTTGTTAGTCAGTTAGTTCGTTAGTTACTAGTTGTTTAGTCTGTTAGTCAGTTAGTTAATCAGTTAGTGACCGTCGTCCCGATCAATCAGGACGCCGGTCGGGACTCAGTTGCTCTGTTCTCTGTCTCCCCCCAGTGGACGCCTCGGCCTCGTCGGAGGACGAAGACGAAGATGATGAGTCCTCGTCGGAGGAAACCAAGCAGCCCAGTAGTCAGAAGCTGCTGCGTAAGTCACTTCCTGTGTCGGCCACCGTTGGCCGCTGTTGGTCAGTGGTGGAGGACGTGTCGGACGTTCAGATTTAAGATGGTGACCGGTCGAGTCCACTGACGGTGGTGACGGACGACGAGACGATGATTAGACAAGACGAGAAGAAAACATGACAAGACAACAAAAAGACAAGAAGACAACCAGACAAGACGACAAGACAAAAAGACAAGATGACAACAAGACGTGACAACAAAGATGAGACGTCAAGAAGACAAGACGACGAAGACAACAAGACATGACGGCAAAGACAAAAAGACAAGACAAGACATGATGACCAAGACAAGAAAAGACAAGATGACAAGACGACAACAAGACATGGCGACGAAGACAAGACGACAACAAGACATGACGACGAAGACAAGATAACAACAAGACAAGACGACAAAAAGACATGGTGACGAAGACAAGACAAGAAGACAACAAGACAAGACGACAACAAGACAAGAAGACAAGACGTCAAGAAGACGAGATGACATCAAGACAAGATGACGACAAGACATGACGACGACGACAAGACGACAAGAAGACAAGACGACGTCAAGAAGACATGACGACGAACACAAGATGACAAGACAAGAAGACGAGACGACGTCAAGAAGACGAGACGACAACAAGACATGGCGACGAAGACAAGACGACAAGAAGACAAGATGACGTCAAGAAGACATGACGACAAAGAAAAGATGACAAGACAAGAAGACAACAACACAAGATGACAAGACAACACGACGTCAAGGAGACGAGACGACAACAAGACATGACGACGAAGACAGGAAGATAAGACGATGTCAAGAAGACGAGACGACATGAAGACAAGACGACAAGTCCCTGAACAGAATCCGACCATACGACAAAACGGAAAAAATTGGAACAAAGCGATCGACGTTTATAACGACTAGCGGTGGAAAAAAAACATTGTCCACCGTTCAGAGTCACAGCTTTGGCTCCATCCAGAGGAACGTAACGGAACTGACCGTGATTTTTTTGTTTTTTTTTTCTCTCTCTCTCTCTCTCTCTCTCTCTCTCTGTCTGTCCGTCCTCGTCCCACAGCCATGTCCCCCCAGTGGGCTCACCCGGAGAAAATGGAGAAGAAGCTCCACGCCGTCCCCGCCAGTAAGACGGTCAAGTTCCGATGTCAGGCCAGCGGGAACCCGACGCCGACCCTGAAGTGGTTCAAGAACGGCAAGGAGTTCAAGAAAGACCATCGCATCGGAGGGTTCAAGGTCGGCAGCGTTTTCCTCCCCCCCCCGCGGTTGTAGCTAGGCTAGCGGTAGCTTAGCCCCCCCCACTCCGCCGGTTGTCCTGTTTCTGCTCGTTAAACGTCTTTGCTGTAATTCCATCCGCGCGGCGCCGTGGATCGACACGTGGGGCGTGGATCGGGCGGGTCAGAGGTGTTAGACGGTCTGCTGGGGTCAGAGGTCGGAGGTCAGAGGTCGGAGGTCAGAGGGTGGAAGCAGCTGTTATTTGGCGTTTGGTTAGTTACTAGTTAGTTAGTTACTAGTTTGTTACTCAGTTAGTTTGTTATTGGTTTGTTAGTCACTTAGTTACTAGTTAGTTACTAGTTTCTTAGTCAGTTAGTTATTAGTTAGTCAGTTAGTTAGTTACAAGTTACTCAGTTAGTTAGTTGCTAGTTTGTTAGTCAGTTAGTTTGTTATTGGTTTGTTAGTCAGTTAGTTAGTTACTAGTTAGTCAATTACTGATTTGTTAGTCAGTTAGTTAGTTACTAGTTAGTCACTTAGTCACTGGTTTGTTACTCAGTTATTTAGTTATTACTTAGTTAGTCAGTTAGCTTGTTTGTTAGTCAGTTTGTTAAGTACTAATTAGTCACTTACTTAGTTATTTAATCATTAGTTGGCCAGTTACTAGTTTGTTAGTTAGTCAGTTACTAGCTAGTTAGTTAGTTACTTACAAGTTTGTTACTCAGTTAGTTACTAATATGTTAATCAGTTAGTTAGTTACTATTACTCAGTTAGTTATTAGTTAGCTAGTCAGTTAGATAGTTACCAGTTTGTTAGTCAGTTAGTTCGTTAGTTACCAGTTTGTTAGTCAGTTAGTTTGTTAGTTACCAGTTTTAGTCAGTTAGTTACTAGTTAGTCAGTTACTTACTAGTATGTTAGTCAGTTAGTTAGTTACTATTAGGTAGTCAGTTAATTAGCTAGTTTGTTAGTTACTAGTTTGTTAGTTAGTTAGTTAGTTAGTTACTAGTTTGTTAATCAGTTAGCTAGTTAGTTACTATTTAATCAGTTAGGTAGGTACTGGTTTGTTAGTCAGTTAGTTAGTTACTAGTTAGTCAGTCAGTTAGTTAAGTATTAGTTTGTTAGTTACAGGTTACAGCGTCTTTGCTGTAATTCCATCCACACGGTGCCGTGGATCAACACGTGGGGCGTGGATCCGGCGGCCTCTCAGGAGGTGTAGACGGTCTGGCGGCTCGGAGGTCGGAGGTCAGAGGTCAGAGGGTGGAAGCTGGAAGCTGCCGTTATTGGGC
>NW_007585128.1:75864-77346 GCF_000523025.1 Cynoglossus semilaevis | reverse complement strand
AGTACAGACCGATGGTTTTGACCCCCCCCCATGTGTGTCTCCAGGTCCGGGACCATGTGTGGACCATCATCATGGAGTCCGTGGTTCCCTCCGACAAGGGCAACTACACCTGTGTGGTGGAGAACCAGCACGGGAGCCTGAACCACACCTACCAGCTGGACGTAGTGGGTACGTAGCCACGATCGCAGTAGTACTGCGGTGTCAACCCGAAGTGTTACCGAAGGAAGTACTTCAGTGGCACAGCAGTAATACTGGCGGTGTTAGTGGAGTGTTTCAGTGACTTCATATTACTGAAGTACTTCATGACTTCAAGTTACTGAAGTAGTACTGCAGTACTTCATGTCTTCGTGTTACCGAAGTACTTCATGACTTCATATTACTGAAGTATTTTATGACGTCATATGACTGAAGTACTTCATGACTTTATATTACTGAAGTATTACTGAAGTACATCATGACTACATATTACTGAAGTATTACTGCAGTACTTCATGACTTTATATTACTGAAGTATTACTGCAGTATTTCATGACTTCATATTACTGAAAGTACATCATGGCTTCATGGTACTGAAGTATTACTGCAGTACTTCATGACTTCATATTACTGCAGTACTTCGTGACTTCATATTACTGAAGTACATCATATTACTAAGTACTTCATGATTTCATATTACTGAAGTATTACTGCAGTACTTCATGACTTCATATTACTGGAAGTACATCATGGCTTCATAGTACTGAAGTATTACTGCAGTTCTTCATGACTTCATATTACTGAAGTATTACTGCAGTACTTCATGACTTTATATTACTGAAGTATTACTGCAGTATTTCATGACTTCATATTACTGAAAGTACATCATGGCTTCATGGTACTGAAGTATTACTGCAGTACTTCATGACTTCATATTACTGCAGTACTTCGTGACTTCATATTACTGCAGTACTTCGTGACTTCATATTACTGAAGTACATCATATTACTAAGTACTTCATGATTTCATATTACTGAAGTATTACTGCAGTACTTCATGACTTCATATTACTGGAAGTACATCATGGCTTCATAGTACTGAAGTATTACTGCAGTTCTTCATGACTTCATATTACTGAAGTATTACTGCAGTACTTCATGACTTCATATTATCAAAGTACATCATATCACTGAAGTACATCACGACTATCGCCGTTTCACCGCCCTCTGACCCCTCTGACCTCCTCTGACCCCCTCTAACCTCCTCTGACCTCCTCTGACCCCTCTCTGACCTCTCTGACCCCTCTGTGACCTCTCTAACCTCCTCTGACCTTTCTGACCCCTCTCTAACCTCCTCTGACCTCCTCTGACCCCTCTCTAACCCCTCTGACCCCTCTGACCCCCTCTCTGACCCCTCTGACCTCTGACCCCTCTCTGACCCCTCTCTGTTCTTCCAGAACGTTCTCCTCACAGACCGATCCTGCAGGCGGGGCTGGCGGCCCAACGG
>NW_007585128.1:74421-75753 GCF_000523025.1 Cynoglossus semilaevis | reverse complement strand
AGTCCTCAAGGTACGAACTCACGCCACCGAAAAATTTTTTTTTTCGCATTGTATTTTTACTACGATGACAGTTTGAAGTACAGTTTGTTATTGTTGAAAAAAAAAAAAACCCAAAATTTCTCAATGTGTTGTTTTGCTTATGGTATCGCAATATGTGTCGTATTGTTCCGCCCGTATCGCGATGCGTATCGTATCGCGATACGTATCGTATCGTATCGCCAGATTGTTGACGATACACAGTCTGAGTTTATGTGGAGTATGTTTGATTTGAAAAAGTACTTTGTAGTTAGTTAGTTACTGGTAATTTAGTTACTGGTTTGTTAGTTATTAGTTAGTTAGTTAATTTGTTAGTTAGTAGTTAGTCAGTTAGTTACTTAGTTAGTCAGTTACTTAATTTGTTAGTTATTAGTTAGTTACTTCCTAGTTTGTTAATTAATAGTCAGTCAGTTAGTGTTAGTCAGTTACTAGTTAAGTTAATTTGTTAGCTACTAGTTTGTTAGTTATTAAGTTAGTTACTAGCTAGTTAGTTACTTAGTTAGCCAGTTACTTAATTTGTTAGTTAGTTAGTTAGTAGTTAATTAGTTACTAGCTTATTAATTACTACTTAGTCAGTTAGGTTTAGTCAGTTACTAGTTTAGTTATTTAGTTAGTAGTTATTTAGTTACTAGTTTGTTAATTACTAGTTAGTCAGTTGTTTTAGTCTGTTACTGGTTTAGTTAGTTAGCTTATTAGTTACTACTTAGTTAGTTAACACTTAGTTACTAGACAGTTAGTTGATAGTTAGTTAATAGCTATTCAGTTGCTCAATCAGTTACTTAGTTACTTAGTTTGTTAGTTACTTTGTTAGTCATTCATAGTTAGTTACTAGTTTGTCAGTTACATAGTCAATCAGTTAGTTTTAGTCAGTTAGTTTGTTAGTTACTAGTTTGTTAGTTACATAGTTAATCAGTTAGATTTAGTCAGTTTGTTAGTTACTAGTTATTTAGGTACTAGGTAGTTAGTTACTAGTTAGTTACTTAATACTTAGTTAGAGAGTTAGTTGATAGTTAGTTAATAGCTATCCAGTTACTTAATCAGTTTAGTTACTTAGTTTGTCAGTTACTTAGTTAATCAGTTCATTTTAGTCAGTTAGTTTGTTAGTTACTAGTTAGTTAGTCAGCTGTTTAGTTTGTTAGTTACTTAGTTATTTAGGTACTAGTTAGTTAGTTACTAGTTAGTTAGTCAGTTGTTTAGTTTGTTATTTACTTAGTTACTAGTTTGTTAGCTACTTAGTTACTTAGTAACTTAGTTAGTTACTACAGTTACTACATCTATTGTCAGTGACTCCAAACG
>NW_007585128.1:72271-73428 GCF_000523025.1 Cynoglossus semilaevis | reverse complement strand
GTTGACCAGGTGTCCGGGTGCGCAGGGGTTTCGGGTTTAACCAATAACAGATACTGAGGTGGGGGAGGGTGGGGCTCTACCACTAGGGGGCAGAGTCCTCCGGCGCAGGGTGGCGCAGGGTGGGGCCGGGCGGGGCGGGGCTTCCTCTGGTGCAGGTGGTGTCGGACGATGGAGGAGAACGCGGAAAAATCTCTCTTTTTCTGTTACTCATGGTTGGTTCCCTTCCCTTCCTTCTACCTTCCTTCGTCCTTCCTCCCCCCTCCCCTTCCTGGGCCTGTTGTTGGGTCTTCTTCTTCTTCTTCCTCTTCTTCTTCTTCTTCTATCATTTCCTAGACCGCTGGCCTTAACACCACCGACAAGGAAATGGAAGTCCTCCAACTGAGGAACGTGTCTTTCGAAGACTCGGGGGAGTATACCTGCTTGGCAGGGAATTCTATCGGGTTCTCGCATCACTCTGCATGGTTGATCGTGTACGAAGGTACCAGTAGTTCTGTCACTTCCTGTCTATCGTCCGACCTCCCCGACCTCGACTTCCGACCTCGCATTATCGCAATAAAAGGCTCTTGGACTTTTATTTGATAAACGGGAAAAGAAGGCGGAGGAGGGTCGGGGTTGCCGGCCACTTCCTGTCTTGAGATCTTCGCTAACCCGGACGTCGCAGTTCGCCAAACAAACCGGGATTGATTAAAAAGTCGGCGGGTAAGAATTCCGAAAAACAAAATGGACTCCAGATCTAGGCTAGTCTCTTAAATCGGAACCCGAAAACTCGCAAGGCGAAAGGCTCTGCTTTAGTGTTAGCTGGTTGATCGGGAATGTCGTAATAAGATGGGTGGGAAGAAATTTTTTTCCAAATTTTGCGATGATTTTTATTGAGCCGACGACCGATCAGATCTCAGAGGAAGAGTGCGATGTTTGTTTGGCGTCTGCGATCGTTCGGTCGCGTCTGGATCTCTCGCTGCTCCTCTGTTGGTGTTGACGTTTGTTTGGTCGAAAGATCGGAATTTTTTTTTTCTTTAACTTGCTCCACAGACGACACGTAGCCGTGGTCACCTGGTATCATAGTCACCTGGTATCATGATCACCTGGTATCATGGTCACCTGGTATCATGGTCACCTGGTGTCATGGTCACCTGGTATCATAGTCACCTGGTATCATG
>NW_007585128.1:69663-71748 GCF_000523025.1 Cynoglossus semilaevis | reverse complement strand
TGTCTTTTTTTTTTTTTTTCTGCTCGGCCTCGTCACACAAGTGCAGCCGACTTGTGTTGCTGGTGTTGGTGAAGGGTTTCATGGTACCATGGGGTGGTCAGTGTGAGCACGAGACCCTTGGTTTGGGACCCAACCCATGGTTCCAACGTTCAGCGTTGGTACCAGAATCTACTCTATAGTTACTATGGTAACAGGGGGTGACGACCCACGGTGTCGGAGTTAAAACCTCACCTGGTACGGCACCAGATGACAACGTTAGATATATATATTTAGTTTATATATATTTAGTCTATAAATATATACATATATTTAGTTTATATAGTTATATATATTTAGTATATATATGTATGAGTAAATATATATATTTAGTTTATATATATTAAAATATATTTAGTTTATATGTGTTTATATTTAGTTTGTATATTTTTATATATTTAGGTTATGTATGTATATCTGTATATATATATTTATATTAGTTTATATAAACTAAGTTTATTTATATTTATATGTTTTTAGTTTAAATATTTTTATATATGTACATGCAAAAATATATATATTTAGTCTATAAATATTTATATATATTAAGTTTATATATTTATATATATTTAGTTTATATATGTATGAATAAATATATATATAGTTTATATATGTATTTATATTTAGTTTGTATATATATTTTTATATATTTAGGTTATGCAAGTATGACTAAATATATATATTTAGTATATATATATATTTAAGTATATTTAGTTTAAATATATTTATATATAATTAGTTTATATATGTATGAGTAAATATATAAATTTAGTTTATGCATATATTTATATATATTTAGTTTATGTATGTATGAGTAACTAAATATGTAGTTTATATATATTTATATGTTTAGCATATATAAATATATATTTATATATATGTAGTTTACATATGTATGAGTAAATATATATTCGATACCACTTAAAACAACCCTGGAAACAAAACAAAAAAAAAAATTTTACAGATAATTTGAAGTCAGCCTTAAAATAAAACCTCGTCATTGTCCAATCAGAGACCTCCCTCTAACCCCGCCCCCCCTCTCTCCCCCCCCAAACCAAGGAGTCTGTTCCACTGTTTTTACTGAGAGGGAGGAAAGAACAAGAACTGAACTGAACGAACGTTGAAAAACAATCAGGGATTCATGACCTACGACGACAACAACAACAACGACGACGACGACAACAACGACAACAACAACAACAACACTGACGTCCTCTGTTCCTCCTGATCGTCACCTCCACTCGTCACATAGTAACACATAGTACATGACGTGGACACCATGTGTCTCAGTGGCTGCGCGGTCGGACCAGGAAGTGGACGACACCACCGTAAAAAAAAAAAAAAAAAAGTCCAGGAGGGGAGAAAAAAAAACCAGTGACAGACCAGCTCCGGTCACATCCGGGGCTGTATTCATGTCTCTGTGTGTTGTGATTTGTTGATTTTTTTTTTTTCCCACTAGAAGAGCGACACCTGGTCTGAGTCGACCCCTGAGTAGATTTATATATATAATTATATATTTATATATAGTTTATACATATTTATGTACGAGTAGTTTATATATTTATATTTATATACATTTAGTTTATATATATATATATTTAGATTATATATATGCTTATATATGTTTAGTTTACAAATGTTTCTATATATTTAGTTTTTATATATTTATTTATAAATATTTAGTTTATATATATATTTATATATATTTAGTTCATATATATTCTTAAATATGTTTAGTTTATAAATATTTATATATATTCAGTTTTGATATATTAATATATATTTAATTTATATATATAGTTTTTAATATGTATATACTTAGTATATATATGTATGTTTAGTTTGTATATATTTATATATATTTAGTTTATATATTTAGTATATATATGTATGTATGTTTAGTTTATATATATTTATATGAGTAGACTCCCTGGTCCTAGTAGACTCCCTGGTCCTAGTAGACCCCCTGGTCCGAGTAGACCCCCCGGTCCCAGGATACCCCCCCGGTCGAAATGACTCCCTCGTCCCGGGAGAATTCCTGGTCCCACG
>NW_007585128.1:63854-67798 GCF_000523025.1 Cynoglossus semilaevis | reverse complement strand
ATTTAATAATATTTAGTTTATATATATTTATAAGTATTCAATTTACATATATATTTATATTTATTTAAGTTATATATATAGTTGATATATATATTGGTATATATTTAGTTTATATTTATATATTTATGTATGTTTAGTTTACATATATATATATATATATATTTAGCTTATATGTATATGTATATTTAGATTATATATATATTTATATAAATTTAGTTTATATTTATATATATTTAGTTTATATGTATATATTTATATATATTAAGGTTTCATATATATATATTTATAAATATACATATATATGTGTGAGTAAATACGACGCAAAAGTCGGAAAAAAAACTGTCTCACATGTCCTCTTGTTCTGTCCCCCCCCTCCTCTGCAGACTGGTCCTGGGGAAGCCTCTGGGCGAGGGCTGCTTCGGTCAGGTGGTCATGGGGGAGGTCCTGGGTCTGGACAAGGAGAAACCCAACCGTGTGACCAAGGTCGCCGTGAAGATGTTGAAATGTAAGACGGCGTCGCTGGTCCCTGGTCCCTGGTCCCTGGTCCGTACCATCGACTCGGTCGTCGTTAATATATATATATATATTTTTTTTTTTTCTCGTCTTCTTCAGCGGACGCCACGGAGAAAGACCTGTCGGACCTGATCTCGGAGATGGAGATGATGAAGATCATCGGGAAACACAAGAACATCATCAACCTGCTGGGAGCCTGCACGCAGGACGGTAGGTCGCGTCAAAGGTCGAAAGGTCAAAAGGTCGCGTTCTGACCTAGACACGTTATGACATCACACTCCGGGAGGGCGGGGCTCGAATTACGACATACCCAAATTTTTTTTTGCCACCAAATTTTTCCTTACTGGTTCCATCGGTAGAATTATCCGATAACGAGCCGAAATATAGTTATCGTAAGCGTCCTGTCGCTTCCTCGTATTACGAAACGCTAACTTCCCTTGGGAACGACGTTGCTCTCCTCTCTCCGATAGTTTGCTGACGATCATGTGCATAGATATATATGTATGTATTATATATATATATAGCTACCATCCAATATAGTTGACGATACAGGGGGCAACGATATGATATATTGTGATATATTGAAATATATCGCAATATGTCTCAATATATTGCAATATATATCACAATATATCTCAAAATATTGTGATATATTGCAATATATCTCAATATATATCGCAATATATCTCAATGTATTGCAAAATATCTATATGTTATATAAATAGATATTGTCCAATATAGTGGACAATACATATCAAGATACAGGGGCAACGATACACTATATATTGTGTTATATCACAATATATATTGTAATATATCACAATATATATTGCAATATATCACAGTATATCGCAGCATATCACAATATATTCAGATATCTCAATATATTGCAATATATTTTGATATACTGCAAAATATCTATATGTTATATAAATAGATATTGTCCAATATAGTGGACAATACATATCAAGATACAGGGGCAACGATACACTATATATTGTGTTATATCACAATATATATTGCAATATATTTTGATATACTGCAAAACATCCATATGTTATATAAATAGATATTGTCCAATATAGTGGACAATACATATCACGATACAGGGGCAACGATACAGTATATATATTGTGATATATCACAATATATATTGTAATATATCGCAATATATTGCAATATATCGCAGTATATTGCAAATATATATCACAATATATCACGATATATTGTGATATATTGCAATATATCTCAATATATATCTCAATATATTGCAATATATTTTGATATACTGCAAAATATCTATATGTTATATAAATAGATATTTTTCTGAAACCTTTCAGTTTTTTTTACTGGTCCAGACCTCGTGTTTCTGACGAGTACCTCTCTTTCCCCCCCCACCCCCGGGTTCCAGGTCCTCTGTACGTGATCGTGGAGTACGCGTCCAAGGGGAACCTGAGGGAGTACCTGAGGGCCCGCAGGCCCCCGGGGATGGAGTACTGCTACAACCCCGACCAGGTCCCCGTGGAGAACATGTCCACCAAGGACCTGGTGTCCTGTGCGTACCAGGTGGCCCGGGGCATGGAGTACTTGGCGTCCAAGAAGTGCATCCACAGGGACCTCGCCGCCCGCAACGTCCTGGTGACGGACGACAACGTGATGAAGATCGCCGACTTCGGCCTGGCCCGAGACATTCACCACATCGACTACTACAAGAAGACGACCAACGTGAGTCGAACGGCGTCTTTGGACGGGTTCGCCGAGTCGCGATGTATCATAATGTATCTCAATATATTGCAATATATACATATCACAACGTGTCGCAGTGTATCACAATATATTGAGATATATCGCAATATATTGCAATATATTTTGAGATATCTCAATATATTGCAATATATTGCTATATATTGCAATATATTGTGATATATTTCGATACATCACAATATATCTCAATATATTGCGATATATATATCACAATGTGTCGCAGTATATCACAATATATTGAGACATATTTCAATAAATTGAAATATATTATCTCTCAATATATTGCAATATATTGAAATATATTGTGATATATTTCGATACATCACAATATATCTCAATGTATTGTGATATATCAATATATCTTAATATATTGTGATATATTAATATATCTGTATATATTGCAATTTATTGCGATATACTGTGATATATCACAACATATCTATATATTATATATGTAGATAATGTCCAATATAGTGGACGATACAGGGGCAACGATACAATATATTGTTATATATCGCAATATATCTCAATATATCTCAATGTATTGCAATATATATCACAATATGTCGCAGTATATCACAGTATATTGAGATATATTGCAATATATCGTGATATATATTGATACATATCACAGTATATCTCAACATGTTAGAATACATCAGTATATCTCAATATATTGCAATATATCAATATATCTCAATATACTGCGATATTCTGCGATATATCACAATATATATATATTATATATATAGATATTGTCCAATATAGTGGACAATACAGGGGCAACGATACAATATATTGTAATATGTTGCAATATATCGCAATATATCACAATTTATCTCAGTATATCTCTATGAATTGCAACATATATCACAATATATCACAGAATATTAAAATATATTTAGATATATTGCAATATATTGAGATATTTTAATATATTGCGATATATCGTGATATATTTCGATATATCACAGTATATCTCAATATATTAGAATACATCAGTATATCTCAATATATTGCAATATATCAGTATATCTCAATGTATTGTAATATATTGCCATATATAATAATATACCTATATATTGTATATATAGATACCGTCCAATATAGTGGACGATACAGGGGCAACGATACGATATATTGTTATATATTGCAATATACCGCAATATATCACAATTTATCTCAATACATCTCAATATATTGTAATATATGTCACTATATACATAGGCGTCTTTAACAGTTCACCGACACGTCAGACATGGCAGGGGGGCGCTCTAACCTTCTGACCTTCTGACCCTCTGACCTTCTAACCTTCTGACCTTCTGACCTCTTGTGCAGGGCCGTCTGCCGGTCAAGTGGATGGCTCCGGAGGCGCTGTTCGACCGGATATACACCCACCAGAGTGACGTGTGAGTGTGGTCACCGTGTCCCCGACCCGTCTTCCTATTGGTCGGCGTTGAACCTCTGACGTGGTTGTTTCCGCAGGTGGTCCTTTGGCGTCCTCCTGTGGGAGATCTTCACCCTGGGGGGGTCTCCTTACCCCGGGGTTCCTGTGGAGGAGCTGTTCAAGCTGCTGAAGGACGGTCACCGCATGGACCAGCCGTCCACGTGCACGCACGAGCTGTGAGTCCGCCGGCTAGCGGCTAGCGCCTTTGGCTACTGCGAAA
>NW_007585128.1:62585-62973 GCF_000523025.1 Cynoglossus semilaevis | reverse complement strand
CGAATTAGCCGCTGGCGTCGCCGTGGTAACGCCGCGCTGTCGTTCGCAGGTACACGCTGATGAGGGACTGCTGGCACGCCGTGCCGTCCCAGCGCCCCACCTTCAAACAGCTGGTGGAGGACCTGGACCGCTGCCTGGCCCTGACCTCCAACCAGGTGGGTTCTCGGCGGAGGAGGAGAAGGAGAAACCAGTCGAGAGAAAGTTTGCTGTTTTGATTGGTTCTTATTCTCTCTCTTTGTCCCGCCCTCTCCCCAGGAATACCTGCAGCTCTCCGTGCCCCTGGACCAGTACTCCCCCAGCTACCCCGACACCCGCGGCTCCACCTGCTCCTCCGGCGAGGACTCGGGCTTCTCGCACGACGCCGGCGCCCGGGAGCCGGGCCGTGCCC
>NW_007585128.1:59516-61913 GCF_000523025.1 Cynoglossus semilaevis | reverse complement strand
AAAAACGGGGGGGTGCCGGCCCCCCTGGGGGGGGTGCAACGTATTTGGAGTTTTTTTTTTTTTTTTTTTCGCAATTTTTTTTTCGTTTTTTCCAGTATCGTTAGCATTGTCGTTCTTCCAAGTTCGATGCTAACGGGAAAAAAAATTTTTTTTTTTTTTTGGAATCAATGCCCCCAAACGGCCACTAGGAGAACGTTGTTCTGGTTTTCTACAGAAACAGAAACGGAACGACGTTTGGAACTTTCTAGAACTTTTGCACAGTACTACGTGGTACTGCGGGTTCCTTCAGCACTTTCACGTTCTGGACCTGGACCTGGACCTGGACTAAAACCTGGACCTGGACCTGGACCTGGACTCGTCAACAACATCCGATCATTTGGATTTTTTTTCTTTCCTGTCGTCGTCGTCTCGACTCTGGTCCAGTTTTTAACTTTTTTTTTTTTTTTTTTTGTCTCATATTTACCACCTGGTACTTTTAAAAGTCTTAAAGAGTCAATTTTTTTATACTGTGGTTTTCTTTGTAAATATATTCATGAATAAATATTGTATGTATTTATTATAGCATTTCAACACAACACTTCCAGAATCGGTTCCAGACTCGGATCCAGACTCTGTTCCGGAATTGGTTCCAGACTCGGATCCAGACTCTGTTCCGGAATTGGTTCCAGACTCTGTTCCAGAATCGGTTCCAGACTTGGTTCCAGAACCGGTTCCAGAATCGGTTCCGGAATCGGTTCCAGACTCGGTTCCGGAATTGGTTCCAGACTCTGTTCCAGAATCGGTTCCAGACTCGGTTCCGGAATTGGTTCCAGACTCTGTTCCAGAATCGGTTCCAGAATCGGTTCCAGATTCAGTTCTGGAATCGGTTCCAGAATCAGTTTCAGACTCGGTTCCGGACTCGGTTCCAGACTTAGTTTCAGAATTGGTTCCAGAACCGGTTCCAGACTCTGTTCCGGAATCGGTTCCAGAATCGGTTCCAGAATCGGTTCCAGACTCACTTCCAGAATCGGTTTCAGACTCGGTTCCAGACTCTGAACTCTTTCCAGTCTCCGTCCTCCACTTGGTCCCAACTTTCAATACAACGGTTCCAGACTCAGTTCCAGAATTAGATCCAGAATTGGATCCAGACTCTGTTCCGGAATCGGTTCCAGAATCGGATCCAGAATCGGTTCCAGACTTGGTTCCAGACTCGGTTCCAGAATTGGTTCCAGACTCGGTTCCAGAATCAGTTCTGGAATCGGTTCCGGACTTAGTTCTGGAATCGGTTCTGGAATTGGTTCCAGAATCGGACCCAGACTCTGTTCCAGACTCGGTTCCAGAATCGGATCCAAACTCTGTTCCAGAATCTGTTCCAGAATTGGTTCCAGACTCGGTTCCAGAATCGGATCCAGACTCTGTTCCAGGCTCGGTTCCAGAATCGGTTCCTGAATCGGACCCAGACTCTGTTCCAGACTCGGTTCCAGAATTGGTTCCAGAATCAGTTCTGGAATCGGTTCCGGATTTAGTTCTGGAATCGGTTCCAGAATTGGTTCCAGACTCGTTTCCCGAATCGGTTCCAGAATCGGATCCAGACTCTGATCCAGACTTGGTTCCAGAATCGGTTTCAGAATCGGACCCAGACTCTGTTCCAGACTCGGTTCCAAAATTGGTTCCAGAATTGGTTCCAGACTCGGTTCCAGAATCAGTTCCAGAATCAGTTCTGGAATCGGTTCCAGAATCTTTCTCCGTCCTCCACTTGGTCCCGACTTTTCAATATTCCCCGATGGAAACTCTGACGTCGTCAAGTTGTCGGTTTGACATCATGGAAATTTACAAGCGACGCCGTGGAAGGTCAAAGGTCATGACCTTTTGTTACTCCTCCGGTCGTTCACCTGCGTCTTTATTTGACCTTTTTAAAAAAACCAACAGCGCTCTACGATGACGACGGGTTTTCGGATTCGGAATTCGTCCACATATATTTTTAAAAATTTTTTTTTTTTTAATTTTTATAAATAAAATCCGCGATGTTTTAAAACCACGTCACTGCGACTCCGTTAATGAAAACGAAGCGACCTTTGACCTTTGGAGAGCCCCCGGTCGACCTTTGACCTTCGGAGAGTCAAGATGGTGTTCGTTTGTTCGTGATCGCGAGTCGTCACTAAAAAAAACATCACGCACGCACTTCGTCCGTTCCAGCTGTTGTTTTTGGACACATAGCATCCCCTCCTGGCAACGGAGGGTCGTAAACCGCGGGGGGGCGGGGCCTCCGGCTGAGGTCGCTCTTTACGACCTGTTAATGGCGCGGCGGTTATCGCGACTGACAGATGGGCGAGGATTTTATTTATGGGTCGTTGTTGACTCGTCGCGCTGGGTGATAATTAAAAAAAAAAAAAAAAAAAAAACCGCCGGGGGTGAAAT
>NW_007585128.1:58309-58777 GCF_000523025.1 Cynoglossus semilaevis | reverse complement strand
AAAAAAAAAAAAAAAAAAAAAAAAAACGCGCCGACGTGTAATTAGTGGTTTGAGCCACAGGGGGGCAGCGCTGAGTATTTTTACATTTCTGGAAATAAACAAGGAGCGGAAACAGGAATCCTCCGACAGTTGCGACAGTTGGTGGTGAGTCGGTCGGTCGGCCAATCACATTCCTCCTTTCCGACAACAGCAGCTGTTTTTATCCCCCCGCTCCGACCACCAGGGGGCGGGGTTTTGGTTTCCGACACATTCCGCAAGCCCGACACGAGTCGACAGTGGGGTGGAGAAATGTCGTCCCCTGGTGGCGGAGGACGACAGATGCGTCTCCTGACGCTAGCCTGCTCGCTACTGCCCCCAGGTGGTCAGACATGAGCGTTTGCGGGTGGAATTTTTTTTTTTTTTTTTTTTTTTTTTTTTAATGGAGGGGGCAAAAAAAAAAATCATTCCAATAATTTTTGTCCAAAATGG
>NW_007585128.1:57604-58094 GCF_000523025.1 Cynoglossus semilaevis | reverse complement strand
CCCCGCCCCTTTCCCACCAGATCGACTTTCTCCAGACACTGATCCCGTCCTCCAGACGGGGACATGCGATCGGGGGCCGTCCCCACAGGCGAGGACGGGATACCTGCACCTGCATTCCTTTGTCCCCCGCCCGACGTCCCAGGAGACGTATCGTCTGTCCTTTGTGGGGACAAACCAGCTGCGGGCGTGAGTGGAGTGAGACGCCAGGGACCTGGACCAGACCAGTTATGGATCAGACCCAGACCCAGACCAGAAACGGACCAGACCAGAAACGGACTAGACCCGGACTAGACCAGAAACGGACCAGACCAGAAACGGACCAGACCTGGACCAGACCCAGACTAGACCAGACCCGGACCAGAACCAGATCAGACCCGGTCTAGAAACGGACCAGACCAGAAATGGACCAGACCCGGACCAGAAACGGACCAGACCTGGTCCAGACCCGGACTAGACCAGAACCGGACCAGACCAGAAACGGACCAGACCC
>NW_007585128.1:52464-53193 GCF_000523025.1 Cynoglossus semilaevis | reverse complement strand
CTGTGCCGGGACTGTCGTAGCTAGCATTAGCTCTGGTGTCTGTCCCGGGACTGTTGTAGCTAACGTTAGCTCTGGTGAAGATGATGATGTGGACCAGTCATCATCATCACCACCATCTTCATCATCATCATCATCATCAACATCATCATCATCATCATCACCATCATCATCATCATCATCACCATCATCATCATCATCATCACCATCATCATCATCATCATCACACACTGCCCCCCTCAGGCTGACTTTGGTGACCAGCGGTTGACTGGTTGACTTAAAACCACAACAACAACAAACCATGACCACAACAAAGATGGCGGCCCACAAACCATGACCACAACAAAGATGGCGGCCGAGACGAAGACAAAAAGTCTCGTCACGTTTGTTTCATAATGATGTTGTGAATAAAACGCTCCAAAATAAAAAAAGACAATGACGTGTGTAAATAAATGAAGTTCCACATTGGCCCTCGTGGGGGTGCTGAAGAGGTGGGTGGGTGGGTGATTTATATATATATATTTTTTTTTTTTTCGGCCTTGTTTTCGCTTGATTCTCCCGACCGATCTGGCAACAACGGCTCGGTGATTCACAACTGCTGCGACTCGGCTCCTTTGTCTCTTAAAATCTCTTAAAAGTAACGAGGAGGGGGCGAGAGAGCATGCGGACCTATAGAGAAAAGAGAGAGAGAGAGCGGCGCTCCAGCTCCACAGCTGCAGGAGCTCGGCTAGC
>NW_007585128.1:51338-51945 GCF_000523025.1 Cynoglossus semilaevis | reverse complement strand
GAATGATTCGTTCACAGCGAAAGATTAGTTCACAGAGAGTGTTTCGTTCGCAACGACAAATTACCTCACAGAGAATGATTCGTTCACAGCGAAAGAGTCGTTCACGGCGAAAGACAGGTTCACAGAGAGCGTTTCGTTCGCAACGATAAATGAGTTCGCAGAGAACGACTCGTTCGCGGAGTGCGATTAGTTCGCAAAGTGAGCGATTCGTGAGTTCAAACACGAACAAATATTTTGAATACGACTCGGTAGTCACGAGTCACGAATCTTTCCTACGACCCGTGACTCCCGGGTCATATGAAAGAGTGATTCGTTCAGTGTGAACGAATCACTCGCGAACGACACATCACTAGCTCAGCTCAGCAGCTCAGCAGCTCAGACGACTGTACCGAGCGGGGATCACAAGCCGTTCAACCGGAGCGAAGGAAAAGAAAAATCCTGTTGTTGTCGTTTTTTGGTTGTGGATTAATTCAAGACGGACGCGCCGAGTCGAAGCTCGCGGTTCCGGAAAAGGAATTAGACCGACGGACGAGGCTTGGAACGGCGGCTTCTGGAGGATTACATCGCCGAATGGTTCAGTTAGCCCCGATGCTAAGGTTAGTTAGCT
>NW_007585128.1:49575-50886 GCF_000523025.1 Cynoglossus semilaevis | reverse complement strand
CGACACTCACGCAGTGTCTGTTAACAGTTGTTTCATTATTTTAAAAAACCAGGAACACGTGCTACATGGCTAGGCTAGGCTAGGCTAACGGAGCTGAGCTAACGGAGCTAAGCTAACGAAGCTGAGCTAACGGAGCTGAGCTAACGGAGCTAAGCTAACGGAGCTGAGCTAACGGAGCTAAGCTAACGGAGCTGAGCTAACGGAGCTAAGCTAACGGAGCTGAGCTAACGGAGCTAAGCTAACGGAGCTGAGCTAACGGAGCTAAGCTAACGGAGCTGAGCTAACGGAGCTAAGCTAACGGAGCTGAGCTAACGGAGCTAGCTGTCAAAAAAAAAACAACAACCCAGCATTAAAAACGTCGTGCAACGAATAACCGCCAAATATGATGTTATAAACCGTCGTTTACGTGACGTAAGCTAACGTTTTTCGGTGTCGTTTTTATTGTGATGGGGGTATCAAAGCTGTTAGCATTGCTAACTTGGTTCGGCACAAAGCGCCCCGTTTTTTTTTTTTGTTGTTTTTTTTTTGTTTTGCCTTAGTAAACACGGAGTAAACGTCGTACGGTTCGAAGCGGGCGATGTTAACGACTACGTAGAATCGATCGATTTTAATGTCATGCGGTCAATTAAGCTGCGTTTTGTTCGTAACCGTGGTCCGAGCGCGACGATAAAAAAATCGCCGACACACGTAAATGTTAGCGTATAATGTATTTGTTTTTTTTAAAAAATGTTGTTCTCTCAAATCCTGACCGCTGTTATCGACGATTAACCGTGACGGTTAAAAAAAACTGTTTTACGGTGATTCGGACAAGCTGTGTAATAATCGAGATCGCTAACGGTACGGTTTTTTTTTTCCATGTTCATCGTCCGTAGGAAAACGGAAAATATTGAAGTAAAAAAAAAAAAAATACCGAATCGATAACCCAGTTATCGATCGTGAGTTGTGAATATCTCTGGGATCGAACGATACGAAACGTCCGCGATACGACAACACATCACATCTGGGGCTTGTGGTGTCAAATCGTTATCAGTGATGATAACGTGGACGTGACGTCACGACTGCGTCACCCTCAGAGCTAGTCTGTCGTACAGTATATTGATGAATATATTTCTCTCGTATATCTCGTGTAAATACATGTCGCGTGGCATTTAACGATTATCGCATGAGGAAAAATATATTAAAAAATATATATATATTTTGTGTTTTTTAAAAAAAAAAGTATATTTCCTCTATGTATTGCTGTCGATTTGTTTTGTTTGAAGGATGTCGTCGTCGATGCTAAATGGTTTGCATCGAGCACCGCTTCCCGGG
>NW_007585128.1:49272-49567 GCF_000523025.1 Cynoglossus semilaevis | reverse complement strand
TCGTGAAGCGACTTTAGCGGCTGCGGCTAGCCTGGCGAGCCCTATGTTTGGACACATGGGGAGAAAAGACAATTGTCGTATATATATTGCCATATATCGTATATCGTGGTTACGTAACGTATTCCTTAACCGCAAAGGATGGTTTTAAGGAGCTCGCGTATCAAAGAAGTTTCTACGATATGCTACGTAGGAAGTGGTCCTAGGGACAAATGTAGCCGCTAACACACCAATGCTAACGTTAGCAACGACCCCCCCCCCCCCGCCCCCCCACCTTCTCGGCCCGCTGTCGCGCCAC
>NW_007585128.1:42880-45331 GCF_000523025.1 Cynoglossus semilaevis | reverse complement strand
TTATAAACCGTCGTTTACGTGACGTAAGCTAACGTTTTTCGGTGTCGTTTTTATTGTGATGGGGGTATCAAAGCTGTTAGCATTGCTAACTTGGTTCGGCACAAAGCGCCCCGTTTTTTTTTTTTGTTGTTTTTTTTTTGTTTTGCCTTAGTAAACACGGAGTAAACGTCGTACGGTTCGAAGCGGGCGATGTTAACGACTACGTAGAATCGATCGATTTTAATGTCATGCGGTCAATTAAGCTGCGTTTTGTTCGTAACCGTGGTCCGAGCGCGACGATAAAAAAATCGCCGACACACGTAAATGTTAGCGTATAATGTTTTTGTTTTTTTTAAAAAATGTTGTTCTCTCAAATCCTGACCGCTGTTATCGACGATTAACCGTGACTTTTTATTCACGTAACTGTCAAAGTTTTACGGTGATTCGGACAAGCTGTGTAATAATCGAGATCGCTAACGGTACGGTTTTTTTTTTCCATGTTCATCGTCCGTAGGAAAACGGAAAATATTGAAGTAAAAAAAAAAAAAATACCGAATCGATAACCCAGTTATCGATCGTGAGTTGTGAATATCTCTGGGATCGAACGATACGAAACGTCCGCGATACGACAACACATCACATCTGGGGCTTGTGGTGTCAAATCGTTATCAGTGATGATAACGTGGACGTGACGTCACGACTGCGTCACCCTCAGAGCTAGTCTGTCGTACAGTATATTGATGAATATATTTCTCTCGTATATCTCGTGTAAATACATGTCGCGTGGCATTTAACGATTATCGCATGAGGAAAAATATATTAAAAAATATATATATATTTTGTGTTTTTTAAAAAAAAAAGTATATTTCCTCTATGTATTGCTGTCGATTTGTTTTGTTTGAAGGATGTCGTCGTCGATGCTAACTGGTTAGCATCGACAACGCTCTGCTGGACCACGTGAAGCGACTTTAGCGGCTGCGGCTAGCCTGGCGAGCCCTATGTTTGGACACATGGGGAGAAAAGACAATTGTCGTATATATATTGCCATATATCGTATATCGTGGTTACGTAACGTATTCCTTAACCGCAAAGGATGGTTTTAAGGAGCTCGCGTATCAAAGAAGTTTCTACGATATGCTACGTAGGAAGTGGTCCTAGGGACAAATGTAGCCCCACCCCCCCCCCCCCCGGTCGTCGGATTAGACACTGAGCCGAAATTATAATTTCGACGAATCGGAACGAATCGATGCAAATCGGACGCGCCTCTGAACGCGCGCGCGCACACAGGGTTTCTTTATATGTCGACGACTTCCTTTCGCGGCCGTCCCCTGTGTCCAAATGTACCACGAAGGGACGTCGTGTCGTGACGCGACGCGAATCTGTCGATAACGATGTAGGGCGTGTCGCGACACGGCGGCGACAATACGATATATATCGCGATCCTGGAATATTGCGATATTTCAATGTGTTGATATTTTCTTATGTCCCTAATGGACATGTGGACAGATGATGCTATGTCTTCACAGTTATCGCGTTTCTCTGTCTCCCTACGTTTTTTTTTTTTTCCCCCTCTGAGAGTATTGCAGTTTTTTTTTTTTTTTTTTTTTTGTGTGTTTGAATCGCAGTATCGCCGTCGTCCACCCAGTTCGTCCTCGTCCTCCTTCGTCCGGTCAACGTCCAATCCGTTTCAGGTGTTTTTTTCATGGTCCAGAAATGAGATGAGTTCCGATCAGTACCGACTTGGAACCGATTCCTGGTGCGAACTCACCGATGCTGCCCTCTTGTGTTTCCTTAAAAAAAAAGTTCCGATCTTTTTCTTTCAGTGGCGAAATTTGTTTGACAACCGTCGCGACACGGTGACGGATAAGCGGACGAAAATGGATGGACGGAAGTTTTTAAGCTAATACGTAAACCATGACGTTTTTTTTTCTTGGTAACGAACGCACGTAACGAGTCCAGTTCCGGTTACGTACCAGGACCATCCGTCAGTCCATCCATCCGTCCGTCCATTCGTCCGTCTGTGCGTCCATCCGTCCGTGCATCCGTCAGTCCATCTGTCCATCCGTCCATCCATCTGTGCGTCCATCCGTCCGTGCGTCCATTCGTCCATCCGTGGGTTTATGTCCCCCAGGGGGCGCCAGTGCAGGTGTTGTAACGGAGTAATCTGTACTTCAAGGACATCCTGGTGTCCACTCTGAGGGAGGTGTCCCCTCTAAAGGGTTGGTGTCCACTCTGAGGCAGGTGTCCACTCCGAGGATGGTGTCCACTCTGAGGGAGGTGTCCACTCTAAAGGGGTGGTGTCCCCTCTGAGGGCGGTGTCCCCTCTAAAGGGTTGGTGTCCACTCTGAGGCAGGTGTCCACTCTGAGGCAGGTGTCCCCGTTGTTTTTTTTCGTCAATTCTGGAGCAGAGAAAAGTTGGACAAGAGCGTACTTGTCCCGCGTCCCCCCCCCCCCCCCCCCCACCCCCCCCCC
>NW_007585128.1:40876-42714 GCF_000523025.1 Cynoglossus semilaevis | reverse complement strand
TCAGCGCTTATGCTCCAGAATAAAATTTGACAGAGGCCTACTTTTCCCCCCTCCCCCCCCCCGTCTCCCCCCCGTCTCCTCCCGCCCCCTGAGGGCACTCCTGTCCAAACCTGTGGTGTTGGTCACAGATGAACCCTTTGTCCTCGTTGCCCTCGTTGTCCTCGTCGTCCTCGTTGTCCTCGTCGTCCTCGTTGTCCTCGTCGTCCTCGTTGTCCAGTTGACCACTCCACCACGTCCCGGTGGTCGTTCCAGAGTCGGTCAGTCTGTCGAGACCCGTCTTTGAGGGAGACAGAAGACGGCGGTCTTTAAACGACGGCTCGTTCAAACCTGGGACGTGTCCAACGGCCGAGTCGTCCAATCAAATATGATTAGCATTTAGGCTAACAGACATGAGACATTTTTTTTTTTTGGAGTGTCTTCTCCATTTACGAATCAGAGGTGTCGATGGTTACGTGTCGGGGGTGTTGGCGCGCTAGTTAGCGGTTGCGTCATAAAGGACGCCCGGCGTCAAATCGGCGTCTCATTGGCCACGTCCTGTTCGCGTTGACGTCCGAATGAAACGCGTCCCGGTTTCCCTTGTGGTTCAGACGTTGCTCTGCGACTCCGTCCGTGTGCGTTTCGTTTCGTTGGACGTTAAGAGTTTTCCCCGAACTGCGAGTTGAACGTGAAGTAGTCTTTGAAGTAATACTTGAAGTAATACTCATCGCTGTGTTTTAATTGGTTTAGATGTCGACTGTTTGTTACTCATTTAATTATTACTAATAATTATTTTTCATCCGTCCATCCGTCCATCCGTCTGTGCGTCCATCCCTCCGTGCGGCCATCCATCCATCCATCCGTCCATCCTTCCATCCATCCGTCCGTCCGTCCATCCGTCTATCCATCCGTGCGTCCATCCATCTATGCATCCGTCCATCCGTCCGTGCGTCCGCCCGTCCCTCCATCTGTCCATCCATCCGTCCGTCCGTCCATCCGTCTATCCATCCGTGCGTCCATCCATCTATGCATCCGTCCATCCGTCCGTGCGTCCGTCCGTCCGTCCATCTGTCCATCCATCCGTCTATCCATCCGTGCGTCCATCCGTCTGTGCGTCAGTCCATCTATCCATCCGTCCATCCATCTATGCATCCGTCCATCCGTCCGTGCGTCCGCCCGTCCCTCCATCTGTCCATCCATCCGTCCGTCCATCCGTCTGTGCGTCCGTCCGTCCGTCCGTCCGTCCATCCATCCGTCCGTCCGTCCGTCCGTCCATCCATCCGTCCGTCCGTCCGTCCGTCCATCCATCTATGCGTCCGTACGTCCATCCGTCTATCCGTCCGTCCGTCCATTCATCCGTCTGTGCGTCCATCCCTCCGTGCGGCCATCCATCCATCCATCCGTCCATCCATCCGTCCGTCCATCCGTCTGTGCGTCCGTCCGTCCGTCCGTCCGTCCATCCATCCGTCCGTCCGTCCGTCCGTCCGTCCATCCATCCGTCCGTCCGTCCGTCCGTCCATCCATCTATGCGTCCGTGCGTCCATCCGTCTATCCGTCCGTCCGTCCATTCATCCGTCTGTGCGTCCATCCCTCCGTGCGTCCATCCATCTGTCCATCTGTCCATCCATCTGTGCGACTCTGGTTTTACCGTTCCCTCCGTCTTCTTCGTGAACGCGTCGCGTACGCAGAAGCGTGCGATGACCCCCCCCGGGTAAAGTAGTGCCGTGTCGATGGAACTCTCCTCCCGGCGGCGTTTTTCGGGGTTTTTTTTCTCTGCTCAGTTTTTTTTTTTTTTTTTGGTACTGACTCGTTGCGTAATCAAACTAGCTTAGGGGAAAAAAAAAAAAAAAAAAAACACCCCC
>NW_007585128.1:34514-40346 GCF_000523025.1 Cynoglossus semilaevis | reverse complement strand
GCTAACGGCGCCCTCCTAACGGCGGCCTGCTAACGGCGGCCTGCTAACAGTGGCCTGCTAACGGCATATCAACGACAACTTCCCAAATATGGGATCAATGTAGTACAAATTATTATGATAATTCCCAGTGTCTGAAGTGTCCGTAGTTAATCCCAATCTGTAATTTAGCTAATCCCGAACTGCAACGTAGTTAATCCCAAACTGTAATTTAGCTAATCCAGAACTGCAACGGAGTTAATCCCGAACTGCAACATAGTTAATCCAGAACTGCAACGTAGTTAATCCCAAACTGTAATTTAGCTAATCCCGAACTGCAACGTAGTTAGTCCCGAACTGTAACGTAGTTAATCCTAAACTGTAACGTAGCTAGTCCCAAACTGTAACGTAGTTAGTCCCGAAGTGTAACGTAGTTAATCCCGAACTGTTACATAGCTAATCCAGAACTGTAACGGAGCTAATCCCAAACTGTAACGGAGCTAATCCCAAACTGTAACGTAGTTAATCCCAAACTGATACATAGTTAATCCCGAACTGTAACGTAGCTAATCCCAAACTGTAACGTAGTTAATCCCAAACTGTAAACGTAGTTAATCCCGAACTGCAACGTAGTTAATCCCAAACTGTAATTTAGCTAATCCCGAACTGTAACATAGTTAATCCCGTACTGTAACGTAGCTAATCCCGAACTGCAACGTAGTTAATCCCGAACTGTAACGTAGTCAATCCCGAACTGTTACATAGCTAATCCCAAACTGTAACGTAGCTAATCCCAAACTGTAACGTAGTTAATCCCAAACTGTAACATAGTTAATCCCGAACTGTAACGTAGCTAATCCCAAACTGTAACGTAGTTAATCCCATAGTTAATCCTGTACCTCGAAGCATCGAACCCATCAAGTGAGTTGGTGTTGGTCTTTGTTGTTGTTGTTGGTGGTGTTGTTGTTGAAGTAGTAGTAGTAGTTGTTGTTGTTGTTTTTGTTGTTGTTGGTGTAGTTGTTGTTGGTGTTGTGGTTGTTGATGTTGTTGTTAGAGTAGTAGTGGTAGTAGTTCTTTTTGTTGTTGATGGTGTTGGTGTTGTAGTAGTTGTTGTTGGTGTTGTTGTTGTTGGAGTAGTAGTAGTAGTAGTTGTTGTTGGTGTTGTTGGTAATGTTGTTGGTGTTATAGTAGTAGTTGTTGTTTTTGGTGTAGTTGTTGTTGGTGTTGTTGTTGTTGATGTTGTTGTTAGAGTAGTAGTAGTTGTAGTAGTAGTTGGTGGTGGTGTTGTTGCTGGTGGTTGTTGTTGTTGCTGTGGTTGTTGTTATTGTTGTTGTTTTTGTTATTGATGGAGTAGTAGTAGTAGTTGTTGTTGTAGTTGTTGTAGTAGTAGTAGTTGTTGCTGTTGTTGCTGTTGCTGGTCTGTGTATATATGACATAATGAGCTCTAATGTCGTCAGGAATTTCAACCCAGTTCCTGGTTGGAGGGGTTGAGGGGGGGTGAGGTCTAATCTGCCTCTGTTGCGTCATCCGTGTTTTCCTGTGACGCTCCGTTAATCTGACAGTGGTTTTTTTGATCTCGCAGCGATGTTGTTGGTTTGGTCGCCCTGAGTGAGGCCTCAGTGAGAGAGAGCGCTGGTCCATTCAGTCAGAAATGAGAGAGAGAGAGAGAGAGAGACCGTCCTGTCCGACCACGACCGCGGTGACGTGACGTTCCGTCTTTTTCTCCGTTGCAGGATTCCGGCTCGGAGGAGCAACTGATGATGCCTGACGTCCGTCCTGCAGCCACCCTCACTTCCTGCTCGTAGAGGAAGCCGCCGCGCCGTCATGTCTTCTCACCCACAGTCAGGGCCGCCGGGCCGCCGCGCCGCCCTGGACGCCAGGCACCTGCCCAACCCCGCCGGTCTGCCCCTGCAGCTGCAGCGGGCGCACACGGTAAGGGCCTCCTTCAGCTGTTAATCCCAGACGTAGTTAATCCCAAACTGTAACGTAGCTAATCCCGGACTGTAACGTAACTAATCCTGAACTGTCACGTAGTTAATCCCGAACTGTAACGTACTTAATCCCAAACTGTAACAATATAACGTAGTTAATCCCGAACTGTAACGTAGCTAATCCCGAACTGTAACATAGTTAATCCCGAACTGTAACGTAGTTAATTCCGAATTGCAACGTAGTTAATCCCGAACTGTAACGTAGTTAATCCCAAACGTAGTTAATCCCAAACTATAATGTAGTTAATCCCGAACTGTAACGTAGCTAATCCCAAACAGTCACGTAGTTAATCCCGAACTGTAACGTAGCTAATCCCGAACTGTAACGTACTTAATCCCAAACTGTAACGTAGCTAATACCAAACTGTCACCTAGTTAATCCCGAACTGTAACGGAGCTAATCCCAAACTGTAATGTAGTTAATCCCGAACTGTAACGTACTTAATCCCGAACTGTAACGTAGCTAATCCCGAACTGTAACGTACTTAATCCCAAACTGTAACGTAGCTAATACCAAACTGTCACCTAGTTAATCCCGAACTGTAACGGAGCTAATCCCAAACTGTAATGTAGTTAATCCCGAACTGTAACGTACTTAATCCCAAACTGTAACGTAGCTAATCCCGAACTGTAACATAGTTAATCCCGAACTGTAACGTAGCTAATCCCAAACTGTAACGTAGCTAATCCCGAACTGTAACATAGTTAATCCCGAACTGTAACGTAGTTAATCCTGAACTGTAACATACTTAATTCCAAACTGTAACGTAGTTAATCCCGAACTGTAACGTAGTTAATCCCAAACTGTAGGAGTAGGAGTCTTTGTCCTCAGCCGCCCCCTGGTGGAGCTGATGGGCTATGACAGTTTAGAAACGAGGAACTATTTCGTTGAATTTTTTTTTTGTTTTTCCGACCCGTTTAACGCACTTGTCTTCCAGGAGGTGGGGCTGGTCGACTACCACCCCCATGCCAGGGACTACAGCTCTCACCTGGCTCAGCCGCACCGCCGTCGACCCTCGCTGCTTTCAGAGTTTCAGCCTGGGAACGAGAGGTGAGTTCACGCTAACGCTAACGCTAACCTTTTCACGCACAGCGGTTCTACGCGGCGTTGTCGTCGGGGCGTTTCTACCTCTGCAGCTAAAAAGTCGGTTCCCTGGGGGGAAAAAAAAAAGTCAGTAAGAACCAAGTCCTGCTCTGCCCTGCCCCTAGTGGGCGCCAGTGATGTACTTCCTCCAGGAATCGAACCCAGGACCACCTGCTTCCGAGGCAGGCGCGTTAACCGCTACCGTATGGGAACCGCTCCGATCGTTGCGGACAAATTTTTTTTTTTTGACATTTTAAATTGTTGTTAAAATAATTTTTAAAGCCGTTACGTCGCGGGAACAGCCGCGACATCGTACGTCGGACCTGCGAGCTCCGGGGGGGGGGGTGACCTCGCCTGGTCATCAACGGTACTACAGCGGTACCCTGGTTTACGGCGATCCAGATCGGTTCCAAGGCCCTGCCGCGAGAACTGAATTTCCGCGCAAGTCGCGACGTCGTATTTGTGCGCAGTGAAAATTTGATTCGACGTCTCCTCTCCAGAAGGTGGCGCCGTTTCTCGGCGCAACTCTTCTGCCGAGGTGGTTGCCTGAGTAGTAGTAGTGGGGGGACCCGGTTTTTTTTTTTTTTTTTTTGGCGAGGCTGCAGAAAACGTCGCGATCGGCAGTTCCAGTCGTAGACCTAGCTCGTAAGGGAGTCACGACGTCGCCGATTTGGTTTGCGAAATTTTTTGGACCGATCGAACCGTATCGTCGTCCCATTCTCGCGACGTCTCTCGCAGATCCGAATCTGGTATACGGTAGATTTTACATATACGTTTTTTTTTTTTTTTTTTTTTTTTTTTTTTTTAAATGCGATTTTCGCGAATCCGCGAAAGATGAACCTCCGTCAGTTTGGAGACATGTCTCGTCTCGTCTCCAGCTCTGGTTGGAAGAACACCGTCCGTCCCATGTCGTTTGGCGCAAAAGAACTCGCGCGGCAGCCAGTTGTGGGTCCGAACCGACAATTATGGTCGTGTTTTCGGGTTTTTTTTTTTTTTTTTTTTTTTTCCGAAGCCACTTCCATCTTGACTCTGGTTTTTTTTCCTTCCCTCTTGTACAAACTGATCTTTTTCTGTCTGTGGTTCTAGTCGAGACGAGGTCTGTGGTTTTTTTTTTTTTTTCGTCCTGCGCGCTAACGTTTTAACGAATTACAAAAAAACAGAATATCAACAAATATCTTTATTTCATCTTTCGTCAGTCGTAGTCATCGGTTTGACCGAGACGGCGACGGCGGTTAAAATCCGCGTGACGGAAAAACTGGAATGTCGGGCGTTAGCCGATAGCGTACGATCTAAACACCCGCTAGCAGCGAATTAGCCGATCTCAATTTCAAAACGAGAATCCGCGTTTTTTTTTTTTCTTTCAGCCCAAACTTTCGTACGTATAATTATTTCATAATGTCCAAGGTTAATCGGTCTGTCTCTGTCTCCCTGTCCTCCCTGTCCTCCCTGTCCCAGGGGACAAGAGCAGCACCTCTGCTATGAACCCATCTACCTGCCGGAGTCCAGCGGCCAATCGGAGATGGAGTACGAGGTCAAGAGGCCTCGTCTGGACATGGGACCGGAGTCGGTCATGAGGCCCGGCGGTCACCGCCCGCTGCTGCCACTAGGAGGGGCCGAGGACATGATGAAGGTCAGTGGTTCGCTGCACGGCAGACGTCGGTCGAGGCTGGAGTCGGGTGGTTGACTTTGCTGTTTAGAAAAAACGGAGGGAATGGGAGTGAATGAGAGTGAATGAGAGTGAATCAGAGTGAATGAGAGTGAATGAGAGTGAATGAGAGTGAATGATAGTGAATGAGAGTGAATGAGAGTGAATGATAGTGAATGAGAGTGAATGAGAGTGAATGATAGTGAATGAGAGTGAATGAGAGTGAATGAGAGTGAATCAGAGTGAATGAGAGTGAATGAGAGTGAATGGGAGTGAATGGGGTGGATTAGAGTGAATAGGAGTGAATGAGAGTGAATGGGGGTGAATGGGAGGGAATGCACGGGGATGAGAGGGAATGGGAATTAATGAGAGTGAATGGGAGTGAATGGGAATTAATGAGAGTGAATGGGAGTGAATGGGAGTGAATGGGGTGGATTAGAGTGAATAGGAGTGAATGAGAGTGAATGGGTGTGAATGGGAGTGAATGCACGTGAATGAGAGTGAATGGGAATTAATGAGAGTGAATGGGGTGGATTAGAGTGAATGAGAGTGAATGGGGTGGATGATAGTGAATGGGAGTGAATGAGAGTGAATGGGAGTGAATGGGAGTGAATGATAGTGAATGAGAATTAATGGGAATTAATGATAGTGAATGGGGTGGATGATAGTGAATTGGGGTGAATCAGAGTGAATGCAAATGAATGGGAATGAATGAGAGTGAGTTAGAGTGAATGAGAATTAATGGTAGTGAATAGGAGTGAATGAGAGTGAATGAGAGTGAATGATAGTGAATGAGCGTGAATGCGGGTGATTGATAGTGAATGGGGTGGATGAGAGTGAATGGGAATTAATGAGAATTAATGAGAGTGAATGACAGTGAGTGAGAGTGAATAGGAGAGAATCAGAGTGAACAATAGTGAATGGGGTGAATGGGAGTGAATTGGGGTGAATAGGAGTGAATGACAGTGAATGACAGTGAATGATAGTGAATGCTAGCGTCGCTAGCATAGCATCCGGTCATACGTTCTACGTCACCTCTCCAGTTTCCTGGTTCCACCTGGTTCCACCTGGTTCCACCTGGTTCCACCTGGTTCCACCTGGTTCCACCTGGTTCCTCAGACCCTGTTCTGGGTTCA
>NW_007585128.1:32043-34495 GCF_000523025.1 Cynoglossus semilaevis | reverse complement strand
TGACAACATTCCAGTGAAAGAATGTTGCTGGTGTTGACACACAGAGACAGACAGAGACAGAGAGAGACAGAGAGACACAGAGAGAGAGAGAGTGTCCTCAGGCTCCTCTGCTGAAAAAAGAAACAACAACAACAACAACAGTAACAGTAATGTTGTTGTTACGACGTGGTTACGTGGTGACATGTGACACACACGTCGTTTCCCCTGTCAGTCTGCAGCTGCTGGAAGGGTCCTGGAAATGCGTTTTAAAAGCGTGGACCAATCAGAACACAGACGGATAAATAAATAAATAAATAAATAAATAAACAGAAATACATTCGTACTGATTGTATTGATTCCTCTGGGAATTGAACCCAGGACTCTCTGCTCTCTGCTGCTGAGGCAGGCGTGCTGACCGCTACGCTAAATATATATAAATTTTATTTATATAAATATATATGCTATATATGCATATATATGTAGCACATATATATATATATATGCTATATATTTATATATTTCTATATATACAGATATATATATCATATATATGGATATGTGTATATATGTATATATGTATGTATATGTATATATGTATGTATATGTATATATATCTATGTATATGTATATATATCTATGTATATATGTATATGTATGTATATATGATATATATGTATATTATATATGTATATATGTATGTATATATGTGTATATATGTATGTATGTATGTATATGTATATATATCTATGTATATGTATGTATATATGATATATATGTATATTATATATGTATGTATATATGTGTATGTATGTATATGTATATATATCTATGTATATATGTATATGTATGTATATATTATATATATGTATATATGTATGTATATATGTGTATATATGTATGTATGTATGTATATGTATATATATCTATGTATATGTATGTATATATGATATATATGTATATTATATATGTATGTATATATGTGTATGTATGTATATGTATATATATCTATGTATATATGTATATGTATGTATATATTATATATATGTATATATGTATGTATATATGTGTATATATGTATGTATGTATGTATATGTATATATATCTATGTATATATATGTATATATGTATATGTATATATACTGTATATATGTGTATTTATATATATGTATATATGTATATGTATATATACTGTATATATGTGTATTTATATATATGTATATATGTGTATATGTATATATGTGCATATATAAATATGCTACACTATGGAGCCGACCAGATCGATGGAGGGACCGCCCCCCCCTGAACATGAATGACTGTAAAACTACTGGTCCAAAAATCAAATCAAAAATCTTTCCGCGTGTGACGTCTAATTCCCGGCGTGTGTTTCCCCCCCGGGAGAGCGTTCCTACAGAAGCCTCTGGAACTCTCTCTCTCCGCTCTGATGTGAAATAGTACTGAATAAATAACGACGCTGACCTAGATTTCAAAGATGGAGGACAGAAACGGTATCATCTTAGCCTAGCGCTGCCGATCGGAACGTCGGTTCCGAGTGTTGACGATTGTTGTCGCTGGACGGAAACAGATAGTACAGGAAACGGGTAGTCGTCGTCAGACCAGCGTGGAACCATCTGTCGATGATGTCACAATATTACGTAAAAATAACAAAATGGCCGCCTTTGTTTTCTTGAAGGAAAAAAACAAAAAAAGGACGTGAGATAAATTAGTGAGATTAGTGAAATATAATTTTGCAAAAAAAATTTCCCGAACCCCAAGCGGGCCCGGTTCTAGCCCGGTTCTGGCCGTATGTTTGGCGCCCCCTGGTGTAAAAGATGGTGTAAAGACGCTTTCTCGACGTCAAACGTACATTTTCAACGCTTCGCTTCCGTCTGTTCCCTGCAGGAGCGCGGCGGCGCCATGGGGAAACTGGAACCCATCTCCCCGGTCAGCCCGGTCCACATGGACCCCGACTTGGACCTGGTCCCGGCCCGCTTCTCCAAGGAGGAGCTGATCCAGAACATGGACCGGGTGGACCGAGAGATCACCATGGTGGAGCAGCAGATCAGCAAGCTCCGCAAGAAACAGGTCCGGACGATCGACAGGTCCTCGAAAAAAACCGGGACCCCACCGGTGGTCTGACTGTGTATGTGTGTGTGTGTTTCCATAGCAACAACTGGAGGAAGAAGCGGCCAAGCCTCATGAACCGGAGCGACCCATCTCTCCTCCACCCAGTGAGGCCAAGCACCGCAGCCTGGTCCAGATCATCTACGACGAGAACAGGGTCAGTGGGTCAGAGTGGGGTCAGTGGGGTCAGTGGGGTCAGTAGAGGTCAACGCAGACTCTGTCCTGCAGTAGTTTTTCTTTTATTCTTTGCTACTAAAACAAACCCCGAGATGGAGACGGTCCATCCATCCACTCATCCATCCATCCACTCATCCATCCACTCACCCATCCATCCCCTCATCCATCCCCCCCT
>NW_007585128.1:25566-30356 GCF_000523025.1 Cynoglossus semilaevis | reverse complement strand
AAATCAAAAATCTTTCCGCGTGTGACGTCTAATTCCCGGCGTGTGTTTCCCCCCCGGGAGAGCGTTCCTACAGAAGCCTCTGGAACTCTCTCTCTCCGCTCTGATGTGAAATAGTACTGAATAAATAACGACGCTGACCTAGATTTCAAAGATGGAGGACAGAAACGGTATCATCTTAGCCTAGCGCTGCCGATCGGAACGTCGGTTCCGAGTGTTGACGATTGTTGTCGCTGGACGGAAACAGATAGTACAGGAAACGGGTAGTCGTCGTCAGACCAGCGTGGAACCATCTGTCGATGATGTCACAATATTACGTAAAAATAACAAAATGGCCGCCTTTGTTTTCTTGAAGGAAAAAAACAAAAAAAGGACGTGAGATAAATTAGTGAGATTAGTGAAATATAATTTTGCAAAAAAAATTTCCCGAACCCCAAGCGGGCCCGGTTCTAGCCCGGTTCTGGCCGTATGTTTGGCGCCCCCTGGTGTAAAAGATGGTGTAAAAGATGGTTTCTCGACGTCAAACGTACATTTTCAACGCTTCGCTTCCGTCTGTTCCCTGCAGGAGCGCGGCGGCGCCATGGGGAAACTGGAACCCATCTCCCCGGTCAGCCCGGTCCACATGGACCCCGACTTGGACCTGGTCCCGGCCCGCTTCTCCAAGGAGGAGCTGATCCAGAACATGGACCGGGTGGACCGAGAGATCACCATGGTGGAGCAGCAGATCAGCAAGCTCCGCAAGAAACAGGTCCGGACGATCGACAGGTCCTCGAAAAAAACCGGGACCCCACCGGTGGTCTGACTGTGTATGTGTGTGTGTGTTTCCATAGCAACAACTGGAGGAAGAAGCGGCCAAGCCTCATGAACCGGAGCGACCCATCTCTCCTCCACCCAGTGAGGCCAAGCACCGCAGCCTGGTCCAGATCATCTACGACGAGAACAGGGTCAGTGGGTCAGAGTGGGGTCAGTGGGGTCAGAGTGGGGTCAGTGGGGTCAGTAGAGGTCAACGCAGACTCTGTCCTGCAGTAGTTTTTCTTTTATTCTTTGCTACTAAAACAAACCCCGAGATGGAGACGGTCCATCCATCCACTCATCCATCCATCCACTCATCCATCCATCCATTCATCATCCATCCATCCAACCTGCTATCCATCCATCCATGCACCCACTCATCCATCCATCCACTCATCCATCCATCCACCCACTCATCCATCCACCCATCCATCCACTCATCCATCCATCCGCTCACCCATCCATCCACTCATCCATCCATCCGCTCACCCATCCATCCACTCATCCATCCATCCGCTCATCCACCCACCCACCCATCCACCCATCCATCCGTCTACCCACTCATCCATCGATTCATCCAACCACCCATCCACCCACTCATCCATCCAACCACTCATCCACTCATCCATCCATCCACTCATCCATCCACCCATCCAACCACTCATCCATCCTTCCACCCACTCATCCATCCATCCAACCTGCTATCCATCCATCTGTCCACCCACTCATCCATCCATTCACTCATCCATCCAACCACCCAACCACTCATCCATCCATCTGTCCACTCATCCATCCATCCGCTCATTCATCCATCCGCTCATTCATCCATCCATCTGCCAATCCATCCATCCACTCACCCACTCATCCACTCATCCATCTGTCCACTCATCCATCCAACCTGCTATCCATCCATCTGTCCACCCACTCATCCATCCACTCATCCATCCACTCACTCACTCATCCATCCACTCATCCATCCATCCAGGTGTTTCCTGGTTGTCCTCCTCCTCACTGTTGCCGTGGTGACGATGGCTCTGATCTGATTTTCTGTCTTTGTTTTTGTTTGTCTCTTCAGAAAAAGGCAGAAGAAGCTCACAGGATCCTGGAGGGACTGGGACCTAGAGTGGAACTGGTGAGTTCACTGGTACTGGTGCTGGTACTGGTACTGATGCTGGTACTGATGCTGATGCTGGTGCTGGTACTGTTACTGAGCGACGCTGTCAGACACAGGGAGTCCCGGTGTGAGAGGTGAGACCACCGGCTGCTGGTACTGGTACTGGTGCTGGTACTGATGCTGGTACTGGTACTGGTGCTGATACTAGTACTGGTACTGATGCTGGTACTGATACTGATACTGGTACTGATGCTAGTACTGGTACTGGTACTGGTACTGATACTAGTACTGGTACTGGTGCTGGTACTGGTGCTGGTACTGGTACTAGTACTGATACTGGTGCTGGTAATGATACTGTTACTGATGCTTGTAGTAGTACTGGTACTGATACTGGTACTAGTACTGGTACTGATACTGGTACTGGTAGTAGTACTGGTGCTGGTACTGTTACTGGTACTGGTACTGATACTGGTGCTGGTACTGGTACTGATACTGGTACTAGTACTAGTACTGGTGCTTGTACTGATGCTGGTACTGGTACTAGTACTGGTACTGATACTGATGCTGGTACTAGTATTAGCACTGGTACTGATGCTGGTACTGATGTTGATGCTGGTACTAGTGCTTGTACTGGTGATGGTACTAGTACTAGTACTGTTACTGATGCTGGTACTGGAGCTGATGCTGGTACTAGTGCTTGTACTGGTGATGGTACTGGTGCTGATGCTGGTATTGGTACCAGTACTGGTGCTGGTGCTGGTACCGACCCCCGTGTGCGTACGTCGTTTGGACCTGATGGTCCGACTGTCTTTGTTAATGACATTCTCTTTGGTCAAAGGTCAAATGAGACCTTTGACCTTTGACCTCTGCGTGTCCTGCTGACCTCGTCCTCTTTTCTTTTCTTTCAGCCTCTGTACAACCAGCCCTCGGACACCAAACAGTACCACGACAACATCAAAATGTGAGTCAAAGTGCACTGAGGCAGGGGGCGCCGTAGGGACGCGGGCCTGTTAGCCTCGATTTAACACCGAACAAAGTTTAAAGCCATTTAAAGAGAAATTATTATTATGAAGTCGTATGCGATGGACCGACCTGACCTCTGACCTTTCACTGCTCCTCCCAGCTGTTAGCTCCTAGCTGTTAGCTCTTAGTTGTTAGCTCCTAGATGTTAACTCCTAGCCGTTAGCTCCCAGATGTTAGCTCCTAGCTGCTAGCTCCTAGATGTTAGCTCCTAGCTGCTGGCTCCTAGTTGTTAGCTCCTAGCTGTTAGGTCCTAGATGTTAGCTCCCAGCTGTTAGCTCCTAGCTGTTAGCTCTTAGTTGTTAGCTCCTAGATGTTAACTCCTAGCCGTTAGCTCCCAGATGTTAGCTCCTAGCTGCTAGCTCCTAGATGTTAGCTCCTAGCTGCTGGCTCCTAGTTGTTAGCTCCTAGCTGTTAGGTCCTAGATGTTAGCTCCCAGCTGTTAGCTCCTAGCTGTTAGCTCTTAGTTGTTAGCTCCTAGATGTTAACTCCTAGCCGTTAGCTCCCAGATGTTAGCTCCTAGCTGCTAGCTCCTAGCTGTTAGCTCCTAGGTGCTAGCTCCTAGTTGTTAGCTCCTAGCTGTTAGGTCCTAGATGTTAGCTCCTAACTGTTAGCTCCTAGATGTTAGCTCCTAGCTGCTGGCTCCTAGCTGTTAGCTCCCAGCTGTTAGCTCCTAGATGTTAGCTCCTAGATGTTAGCTCCTAGCTGTTAGCTCCCATATGTTAGCTCCTAGCTGCTAACTCCTAGATGTTAGCTCATAGCTGTTAGCTCTTAGATGTTAGCTTTGAGAAGTTAACTCCTAGATGCTAGCTTTTAGATGTTAGCTCCTAGATGTTAGCTCGTACCTGTTAGCTCCTGGCTGTTATCTCCTAGCTGTTAGGTCCTAGATGTTAGCTCCTAGCCGTTAGCTCCTAGATGTTAGCTCCTAGCCGTTAGCTCCTAGCTGTTAGCTGAACACTTTGAACACACTCTCTTCTGGATCTTCTTCCCAGAATGTTTTTATTCTGAAAATCGAGCGAGGGAGGGTTCGTTTTTGTTTTAAACACCACTGCCCACCTACACCAGTGTAAAGTGTTACCACTGGGGGGCAGTGTTGCCTTCAGACTCGCACCCAGATTGAGGTCCGTTTCAGTCACGTGCAGGATGTTTTCGTGTAGGATGAACCAACAGTTCTGGAGACCTTCAGTCCAGTATGGAATATTTACTCTCTCTCTCTCTCTCTGGTGTCTCTCTGCTGTCTCTCTCTCTCGTCTCTCTCTCTCAGAAACCAGGCCATGAGAAAGAAGCTCATCTTGTATTTCAAGAGGAGAAATCACGCACGGAAGCAGTGGGTGAGTGGCCTGATGACATGTATGTATGTGTGTCTACTGTATATACGTATGCATGCTGCATATGTGCATATATATGTATATATTTTTATGTATATGTATGGGTAGATATATATGAATGTATGTATATGTATGGGTATATATGTATGTATATGTATGTATATATATGTATGTGTGTATATATATGTATATATGTATGTGTATATATTTATGTATAAAATACAAAAATGTATACATACATATCCATTGTATATATGTAGGTGTATATATATATATATACACCTACATATATATTCATATAGGTATATATGTGTGTATATATGTATGTGTGTATATATGCATGTATAAAATACAAACATATATACATACATATACATTGTATATATGTATGTGTATATATTTATGCATATATATATGTATATGTATGTATATGTATATATATTTGTATATATGTATATATGTATATATATATGTATACATATATACATGGTATATATGTATGTATATGTGTGTATGTATGTATGTATGTATGTATATAT
>NW_007585128.1:20343-23908 GCF_000523025.1 Cynoglossus semilaevis | reverse complement strand
AAAAACAAAAGAAATTCACTCAGCCCCCCCCCCCCAAAAAAAAACCAGGAACCCGCGTTAGATTAATTTTTTTTTTTTTTAACGTTTTTTTTTTACGTTACAGAACACCGAGAAGCAGATGCGACAGCTAGCCGTCGTGCCGCCGATGCTGTTCGACGCCGAGCAGCAGCGCATCAGGTTCATCAACATGAACGGCCTGATGGACGACCCCATGAAGGTCTACAAGGACCGGCAGGTGATGAACATGTGGAGCGAGCAGGAGAAGGACACCTTCAGGGAGAAGTAAGTCATCGCAGCGCAGATCGGAATGTCGGTAAAAAATCGGAACATCGCGAAAAACTCAGGAAAAAGTTTCAGTTTCCTCTGAAACTGTTTTAGTTGAACGCGACGCTCGCAGGAATTGAAGGAATTTTGAAAACGCAACTCAATTTGGTTTTTTAGCTGCTGCCCCCTACTGGCAGGGATGTGTAATGACTGTAGTTGAAGCCAAGTAGCTGTTAATATGTATAATGGTAGTAGAAATAAAAGTATTAGCAGTAACAGGATGTTAGCGTGAAGCAGCTGATGATGATGATGATGATGTCACAGCGAGCTAAAGTGAGGAGTCGTTAAGAGGTTAGTTAGTCAGTCGGCTCGCTAGCTAGCTAGTCGTCGCGTTGTACGGCTGCGATTTCCAGAAGAAGGAAATGTGGAGTTGAATTCAAACCCGGGACAAAAAGTACAGACCAGTGCAGTACACAGCAGAACAGACCAGTACAGACCAGTACAGACCAGTACAGACCAGTACCAACCGGTACAATACAGACCAGTACACAACAGAACAAACCACTACAGAACATACAAGTACAGACCAGTTCAGTATTGTACAGACCAATGCAGTACAGACCAGTACAGTACAGACCATTACAGTAAAGTACAGACCACTACAGTACATACCAGTACAGTACAGACCAGTACAGTATTGTACAGACCAATGCAGTACAGACCAGTACAGTATTGTACAGACCAATACAGTACAGACCAGTACAGTATTGTACAAACCAGTACAGTATTGTACAGACCAATGCAGTACAGACCAGTACAGACCTGTACTGTACACTACAGACCAGTACAGTGCAGTACAGACCACTACAATACAGACCAGTACGGACCAGACCAGTAGAGACCAGTACAGACCAGTACAGACAATACAGTACAGACCAGTACAGACCAGTACAGACCACTACAGCACAGACCACTACGGACCAGACCAGTACTGTACAGCACAGACCAGTACAGTCCAGCTTAGACCAGTACAGTACAGACCAGTACAGTACAGACCAGTCCAGTTCAGTACAGACCACTACAATACAGACCAGTACAGACCAGACCAGTACAGACCAGTACAGACCAGTACAGACCAGTTCAGTGACCCCCGCCCCCCAGGTTGTTAAACCCTGTTGTTGTGTTTTTTTTTACAGGTTCATTCAACATCCCAAGAACTTTGGTTTGATCGCGTCCTTCCTCCTTCCTGGAGAGAACGCTACAAGTTTCCGGTCGTCAGTGACGTCGCCCCTCTGTGTCCCCTCCTGTCCTGTCCCCTCTGTGTCCCCTCCTGTCCTGTCCCCTCTGTGTCCCCTCCTGTCCTGTCCCCTCTGTGTCCCCTCCTGTCCTGTCCCCTCTGTGTCCCCTCCTGTCCTGTCCCCTCTGTGTCCCCTCCTGTCCTGTCCCCTACGTGTCCTCACGGTGTCTTTCACATTTCAGACCGTGGCCGAGTGCGTGCTGTTTTACTACCAGACCAAAAAGAACGAGAACTACAAGAACATCGTCCGGAGGAACTACAGGCGGCGCGGGAGGAGCCAGGTACGAGTCCCGACACCGTCGGAGTCCAGGCGGCGGCGTGGACACCTCGCGGTCCTCGCGGTCGGCGTCCCCCCGTCCTCGTCCGTGGACGGGTTCCAACTCAAGTCGGTCTGACGGCCGCCGCCGTTGGCGTTTACCGTGTGACCTGGTGGGGGTCGGGTCCAGGGTCGGAGTGTCGGAACGTTAGCGACGGCTTTGTTAGCGACGACTCCGCTAGCGAAGACTATGTTAGTGACCACTCCGTTAGCGACCACTTCGTTAGCGACCACTTTGTTAGCGATGACTTCGTTAGTGATGACTCAGTTAGCGACGACTGCGTTAGCGACGACTGCGTTAGCGACAACAAGGGTTCATAGTTCACCGAAATAAGTCCTTCTGCAGGTTTTTTTCTTAAAAAAAGCTGAAGAAGCTAAAAATAAGCTAAAGCTAACTCCGTTAGCGACGACAAGGGTTCATAGTTCACTAAAATAAGTCTTTCTGCAGGTTTAAAAAAAAAGCTAAAGAAGCTAAAGCTAACTCCGTTAGCGACGACTCCCCTAGCGACAACTTCGTTAGGGACGACTCCGTTAGCTTTCTGCAAGTTAAAAAAAAAAGCTAAAGAAGCTAAAGAGAAGCTAAAGCTAACCCCATTAGCGACGACTCCGTTAGCGGCGACTCCGTTAGCGAAGACTAGGGTTCGTAGTTCACTGAAATTAGTCTTTCTGCAGGTTATTTTAAAAAAAAATGCTAAATAGAAGCTAAAGCTAACTCCGTTAGCGACGACTCTGTTAGCGACCATTCCGTTAGCGACCACGAGGGTTCGTAGTTCACTGAAATTAGTCTTTCTGCAGGTTTTAAAAAAAAAAAAAAGTCCTGAAAAAGGGACTGACGTCCATAGAACGCCTGACCTCAGCGTCTGTGACTGTGGTCGGTCGGTGGTTGATGAGCGTCGACCTTTAACTCCGGCCCTGCCAGACAGACAGGAAGTCGGTGAGGAAGTGGTTCTGGCGCTTGTAGAGCAAAGGTCATCCAGCAGAAACGTGTGCGGGCGGGAAATTTTTTTTAGACGTTTCACTTCCTGTTTTTTTCTTACAACTGTGTCGAAAGTCAACCTGGACTTCAACCCTCTGTCGCCGACGAAGTCCTTTTTTTTTTTCGTGTTTTCTTATCAGACTGACGTCGGAACCGAACGTGATTTTTTTTTTTTTTTTTTTTACAAAATCACGCCCCCTGGTGGTTTAGTAGATTCGACGTTATTATCAGCTTCCGGGTCTGAAGTTGCTGACGCTGCTGTCGGCCAGCAGAGGGCCCTATGTTTAACTTTTTAATTTCTGAATTCAGACCAGAATCGGATCAAAAAAGGCGTCACTTTGTGAAAGAATTACCGGGTTAGACCAGTAGGTGGCGACGATGAGCGGTTAGTGCAACAGCAGCTTGACGGGTCGGGTCGGGCGTCGAATATGGAGAGAGCGTCACCAAAAAAAAGGACACGTGATAAATGATAGTGGCAGCGGTGTCACCTGGTCCGACTGCAGCTTGACGGGTCGGGTCGGGCGTCGAATATGGAGAGAGCGTCACCAAAAAAAAGGACACGTGATAAATGATAGTGGCAGCGGTGTCACCTGGTGTCAACTGGTGTCACATGGTTCCACTAGTGTCACTTGGTTCCACCTGGTGTCACATGGTTCCACCTGGTGTCACATGGTTCCACCTGGTGTCACATGGTTCCATCTGGTGTCACCTC
>NW_007585128.1:14384-19728 GCF_000523025.1 Cynoglossus semilaevis | reverse complement strand
GTCACATGGTGTCACCTGGTGTCACATGGTTCCACCTGGTGTCACATGGTGTCACATGGTTCCATCTGGTGTCACATGGTCCCACCTGGTGTCACATGGTTCCATCTGGTGTCACCTCGTGTCACATGGTTCCATCTGGTGACACCTGGTGTCACATGGTTCCACTAGTGTCACCTGGTGTCACATGGTTCCACTAGTGTCACCTGGTGTCACATGGTGTCACCTGGTGTCACATGGTTCCACCTGGAGTCACCTGGTGTCACATGGTTCCACCTGGTGTCACATGGTTCCACCTGGTGTCACATGGTTCCACCTGGTGTCACATGGTTCCACCTGGTGTCACCTGGTTCCACCTGGTGTCACCTGGTTCCACCTGGTGTCAACTGGTGTCACATGGTTCCATCTGGTGTCACATGGTCCCTCACAAACCTACGACTTGTCCCCCATTTGGTTGGTCTGGAGGTGGTCTGTGTTCAGACAATTGGACAGTTGGACCAGGTGTGGACCAGGACCTGGTCCACGACGCTGTAGAAACTAAACGGACAAAAAAAACTTAAAAAAAAAACAAACAAAAAAAAAAACAAAAACTCGACAACAGGTCAAAAGGTCAGCGGCGGGTCACCGTCCTCACGTCTGTCCTGTCCTCGTCCACAGCACGGGCAGCAGCAGCAGCAGCAGCAACAGCAGCAGCAGCAGCAGCAACAGCAGCAGCAACAACAGCCGCAGCAGCAGCAACAGCTGAGCCGCGGCAGCCAAGAGGACAAGCAGAGGGACGGGGAGAAGGACGGCGAGAAGGACGAGGAGAAGAACGAGGACAAGGAGGACAAGGAGGACGGCATGAAGTGAGTCCTGCCGGAGACGCCTTCAGGCTGCAGCGGTTAGAGTGGGGGGGACGGTTGCACAGAGATGGGAGACAGTTGGACAGAGATAGGAGACAATGGACAGAGATAGGAGACAGTTCAGTTGGACAGAGATAGGAGACAGTTGGACAGATAGGAGGCAGTTGGACAGTGGACAGAGATAGGAGACAGTTGGACAAAGGTAGGAGACACCTGGACAAGAGATAGGAGACAATGGACATGAGATAGGAGACAATGGACATCTGACATTTGGGCAGTGGACAGATTGGAGACAGTTGAACAGTGGACAGAGATAGGAGACAGTAACAGTTGGACAATGGACAGAGATAGGAGATAGTGGACATTTAGTGGCCAGAGATTGGAGACAGTTAGACAAGAGATAGGAGACAGTTGGACAGGTGAATAGTGGACAGAGATAGGAGACAGCCAACAGTTGGACAGTTGGGCAAAAATAGGAGACAGCAGACAGAGATAGGAGACAGTTGGACAGAGATAGGAGACAGTTGGACAGTGGACAGAGATAGGAGACTGGGGACATTTGGACAGTGGCCAGAGATAGTAGACAGGTGGACAGGTGAATAGTGTACAGAGATAGGAGACAGTTGGACAGAGATAGGAGACAGCTGGACAAGAGATAGGAGACAGTTGGACAGAGGTAGGAGATCGTGGCCAGAGATTGGAGACAGTTAGACAAGAGATAGGAGACAGTTGGACAGGTGAATAGTGGACAGAGATAGGAGACAGTTTGACAGACGTAGGAGACAGTTGGACAGAGGTAGGAGACAGTTGGACAGTGGTCAGAGATAGTAGACAGTCGGACAGGTGAATAGTGTACAGGGATAGGAGACAGTTTGACAGACGTAGGAGACAGTTGGACAGAGATTGGAGACAGTTGGACAGAGATTGGAGACAGCTGGACTTTGGACAGTTGGGCAAAAATAGGAGACATTTGGACAGTGGTCAGAGATAGTGGACAGGTGAATAGTGTACAGAGATAGGACACAGTTGGACAGTGGACAGAGATAGGAGACAGTTGGACAGAGGTAGGAGACAGTGGACAGAGATAGAAGACAGCTGGACAGGTGAATAGTGTACAGAGATAGGAGACAGTTGGACAGTGGACCAAGATAGGAGACAGTTGGACAGTGGGCCAAGATAGGAGACAGTTGGACAGGTGAATAGTAGACAGTGACAGTTGGATAGTGGACAGAGATAGGAGACTGTGGACATTTGGACAGCGGTCACAGTTAGGAGACACTGGTCCCGGACCACGTCCTGGTCCGGGACCAGTGTCTCAGTGGACTGCAGTCCGGGACACGTTACCATAGAGACTGGACCGGTCGAACCACAGACGGTCACTTTTTTTTTTTTTTTCTTCGCCGTTTGTCCACTCAGGGACGACACGTCCGGAGAGGACGCCGAGGACAAGGAGCCCACGGTGGCCTTCAAGGGTCGGCGCACGGCCAACAGTCAGGGCCGCAGGAACGGGCGAGTGACCCGGTCCATGACCAGTGAGGTGGAGGAGACGACCGCGCCCCTCGTCAGCACCGAGCTAAGTACGTCTGCTAGCATCACGGCGCACGGTCGGACTGGCTACATGTGTACGATGGTACTGACCAGGGGACTGACCAGGTGACTGACCAGGTGACTGACCAGGTGACTGACCAGGTGACTGACCAGGTGACTGACCAGGTGACTGACCAGGTGACTGACCAGGTGACTGACCAGGTGACTGACCAGGTGGTCAGTACCAGGTGACTGACCAGATCAAACTCAGATCAAACTTAAATCAAACTTAGATCAAACTTAAATCAAACTTGAATCAAACTTAGATCAAACTTGAATCAAACTCTGGTCAAACTTAAATCAAACTTAAATCAAACTTAGATCAAACTTAGATCAAACTTAAATCAAACTTGAATCAAACTTAGATCAAACTTGAATCAAACTCTGGTCAAACTTAAATCAAACTTAAATCAAACTTAGATCAAACTCTCATTAAACTTAGATCAAACTCTGATCAAACTAAAATCAAACTTAGATCAAACTCTCATTAAACTTAGATCAAACTCTGATCAAACTCTGTTCAAACTTAGATCAAACTTAGATCAAACTCAGATCAAACTCAGATCAAACTTAAATCAAACTTAGATCAAACTTAGATTAAACTCAGATCAAACTCTGATCAAACTCAGCTCCAGGTGAGGTCACGACCTTTGGTTTATCCACTGGATGATCTGCCTGCAAAGTAATATTCCCTCCTCCTGTTGTTTTTTTCCATTCTATTTTATTTTCTATTTTCAACTTGAATTTCCTGGCAAACACATTAAGGAAAAAACAAACAAACAAAGAAAACAATTAGTTGGTGGATTAATGACAAGTTTTCAGCATCAGTTTGGAAAACTTCCAGTTACTGCTATACATTTAAACAAAAAAGAAGACATACATCCATGAAGGAGGGATCATATGTCAATGAAGTCAGTGTTCATTTTTGTATTTACTTCTTCTCCATTGCTTACAGCCAAGCTGCTTTGATTCTTTTTTTTTTGTTTCGTTCCGGCTCATCTTAACATCTGACATCCATGAGCCTGAGGAGCCACTAACCCCGAGGAGTGTAATCCTCTCCATATTTATTGTATAAGTAAACACTAATGGAGATAAGCAGTATAGATCTGAGAAGAATTATTTCTGACAGAAAATCCATTTTGTCTACACAGCAAGTGTGCAGCTTTAGACGCTTTCACAAACACATCCCTGTTTTCCTCTGTGAATTCCTGTGTCATCAACAATGTTCATCCTTCTCACACAGAATTAGCTTCTCCAAAACAGCCAATTAACAAAAACGACACCCTCTGATCCTGTCTGCTGCTGGTTTGGCCAACTCTGTGATAATAATAAAATTCACTCCTGGCAGGTTTAGTTTGTGGAATAATTATCTTAGAAACATGTGAGCACAGGACACAAATACACACACATAAACGAGTGGTTCATTATTTTCCAATACAAAAAATAAAATAGAATTTGATCATGTGATATTCTCAGGAGAAGCATATTTAATTAAAGTTATAGGTATGATGATGCCAGTGCAGTTAAGACTGTGATGCTTCATAAAACTGCTTTTTTTCCACACAGTTGTTGCAAATGACCACATATTTACTGACTTTGTATTAAACAATAATATATGAATGCATAGTGGAATAATTTCATATACAGAGAGACTCATTCGGTTTGTGTGTTAAATATTTTCCAAATTAATTAGAGAATAAAGTGTTCATTTCTAGTTCCCTACTCGGTTGTAATTATTTCACTTTCTGCCTGAAACACAGAACAGTCCAACACTTCTGATTCTCATTCAGGTTCAGCTTCAACCCCCATTCTTCTCCCTCAGGCCTTTATTACATGGTATTTGATGTGGCACATGAACAGGCTGCATGCATCACCTTCCAACAATTTTTCTTCTTCTTCTTCTTTCCTTCCTCTTGTCAGTCACTCCCTAACCGACAGCTGCCCCAACCCCTAACCCCCCGCTCTCTGTGTGTTTTTTCTCTCCGCCCCCTCGCTAACTCGCTGCTTCTCCATTTTTTTTTTTTTTTGTTTTTTTTTTCTCAACAGCCAATCTGGAAATGAATGAGAGCTCTCGCTGGACCGAAGAAGAGATGGAAACTGCCAAAAAAGGTAAACGCCGAAAAAGATACGTTACCTTTGTCCCCGAGGAAGTGTCGGCCCATGGCGGCCGCTCTGCCTAGCTAGCGCTAACGTATATAAGAAAAAAAAAGATAAGATTCTTGTATTGGGGGTTGTGTGTTTTTTTTTTTTTTTTTTTTGGTGTCTCTGTGTGTATTTTGCGCAGAACTTGCGTCCACTTCCTGTTCACGAAACAAGCCAGCGCCACGTGCCGCGTCCGCGTCCGCCTGGCAACCGGGGTCGGTTGCTCTTTGGAGCCGCTCCCTTGCGGGTCGAGGCCGGCGCGGTCGTAAAAAAGTCGGGCTCTTATCAGTCAACACATTAACCCCGCGGACGCTTTGTTGTTGTCGTCGCCGTCGTCGGGTTTGCGGACGCTGTCAGTGCTCGTCAAGGGGGTCACGTGACCTCGTCTGTAGCTGTGTGGTCACAGTCTGTGGTTTCGCACTTCTTCCTCTTCTTCTTCTTCTTCCTCTTCTTCTTCTTCTTCTTCTTCTTCTTCATCTTCTTCATCTTCTTCTTCTTCTTCTTCTCCTCCTGACGACGCCGTTGACACTTCTCCCTTTCGGCCGTTCTCAAACTGTGGCGCGTGTACCCTAGGAGGTACTCCCCCATGTGGATTTGTGTCGCCGTTGCTTAGATGGACGTAACCTTCGCGTTTTGTTTTTTTTTTTTTGTTTTTTTTTTTGTATTTTTTTCATTTTGTTCACGATACGATTTTTTTTTTTTTTTTTTTGAATGAGCTCCAAATTCTGACCAATGACGGGTATTTGTGCAGGTACTAGCTAGTACTGCACTCGCAC
>NW_007585128.1:11437-13381 GCF_000523025.1 Cynoglossus semilaevis | reverse complement strand
CCTGGGTCGCGGCCCTCAGGTGGGTCGCAAGAAATTTTTTTTGGGGGGGTCGTCTCACGTTATGTTTACGAATAACGTTTTTTGACTTGTGTAGTGAAGGTCTGCGACTTTCTGTAGAACGGTGTTTCCCAAACACTGGGTCGCGGCCCTCAGGTGGGTCGCAAGAAATGTTTTTTGGGGTCGTCTCACTTTTTTTTTTCTCCCAGAAGTTTACGAATAGCGTTTGTTGACTAGTGTCGCGAAAGTCTGCGACTTTCTGTACAGCGTTGTTTCCCAAACACTGGGTCGCGGCCCTCAGGTGGGTCGCAAGAAATGTTTTTTATGGGGGTCGTCTCACGTTATGTTTACGAATAACGTTTGTTGACTTGTTTTGCGAAGGTCTGCGACTTTCTGTACAGCGTTGTTTCCCAAACACTGGGTCGCGGCCCTCTGGTGGGTCGCAAGAAATGTTTTTTTTGGGGTCGTCTAATTTTTTTTTTTTCCAGAAGTTTACGATTAGCGTTTTTTGACGTGTGTCGCGAAGGTCTGCGACTTTCTGTAGAACGGTGTTTCCCAAACACTGGGTCGCGGCCCTCAGGTGGGTCGCAAGAAATGTTTTTTGGGGTCGTCAACGCTTGTTGACTTGTGTCGTGACGGTCAGCGACTTGCGTCGGCGACGTCCGTGACGTCGTCAACCAAATAATAACTTTTGCTTATAAACACGCGAGTCGACAAACTAGCCCGAACGAGGACCGGTTTTCGGTTTCCGGAATGTTCTCCTCCGCAAGACCATCGGAAGGAGTGTCGCCGCTTCCGGAAACGTCGTTCACCCGGGATGCGTTGCGGCCGAGTCGTCCCCGGGTGACGCCGGTGAGCTTTGTTGTGATTGGCCGGCGGCGGGTTTGTTGTGACTCCGTCTCCGAGGACTGGTCTGGTTCTTGTGCGTGCACATGAATGAGTGTGTGTGAGAGTGTGCACGTGCCTGTGCCTCGTCCAGCCCTCTGATCTGAGCGTCTCCTCCTGGAACTCATTTGAAGTCTCGTCTTATCTTCCTCCTCCTCCTCCTCTTCCTCCTCCTCCTCCTCTTCCTCCTCCTCCTCCTCTTCCTCCTCCTCCTCCTCTTCCTCCTCCCCCTCCTCCTCCTCTTCTTCTTCCTCCTCCTCTTCCTCCTCCTCCTCCTCTTCCTCCTCCCCCTCCTCCTCCTCTTCTTCTTCCTCCTCCTCTTCCTCCTCCTCCTCCTCTTCCTCCTCCTCTTCTTCCTCCTCCTCCTCCTCCGACTTTTTCCTCCCCCTAATCTGGCGGTTTTTTATTCCGACTCTTCTCCTCGCGGGGCGATGGCGGCGGGCCAGCTTGGAAAGAGCTGTGGAAGACTTGGCCCCCGTCTCTCTCTCTCTCTCTCTCTCTCTCTCCCTCTCTCTCTCTCTCCCGCGCCGTTACGGAGCGAGAGGTCACGTTCGGCGGGAGAAGAGAAGAAAAAAAAAAAACAAAAAAAAAAAACGAGAAGCAGGTCAGTCGGGGGAAAAAAAAAAAAACAACGCGAGAGCCGTTCTGCTTTCTCATGGTATCAACATCAACTCTCTCACCCCTCCCCCTCCCTCTCTCTCTCTCTCTCTCTCTCTGTGTGTGTGTGTGTTTTAGTATTAACCAGACTGGGTTCAACGGAGTCGGTCATGTGTTTGTGTGTGTGTGTGTGCCTTCTTGCAGAGGGGGAGGGACGGACCAACGGAGGGAGGGAGGGAGGGAGAGCGGAGAGAGAGAGAGAGAGAGATAGAGGAGAGATCGAATGTGAGAGAGAGCGAGAGCGGAGAGGGAGAGAGATAGAGGAGAGATCAAATGTGAGAGAGAGAGAGAGGGAGAGAGAGAGAGGGAGAGAGGAGCAGCGCCGCCCCGTAGTCCCACTTCGGTGTGGAAGTCTTGCTACACCGACCGCCATTGTGGAAAGACGAACGGCCGAGGGGGGGAAAA
>NW_007585128.1:9368-10838 GCF_000523025.1 Cynoglossus semilaevis | reverse complement strand
CGCGGGGGGGGGCGGGGGGGGGGGGGCGGCGCCGGCCGTCCTTCCTTCCTCCTCTTCCGAGTCTGTTGTGGCGGTGATGGATGTTCCAGCTGAAACTCTTCCCAACTCCGGCGCTCGACAGGTTGTCGGCGCGGAGCGCGGCTACGTCAGACGTCGGACGAAGTTTTTTTACGTCACGGACCTGGATATTTTTTGCGTGCGTTGAAATACTACTCCGTGTTGTTTTACGTTAAACAAGCGAAGCTATAGCGAGTCACGCGGCCGTGACGCCACCTGGTGTTAACGTTAACGTCGATGTTAGCGACCGCGCTAACGTTGTCGTTTAACGTTGTTGTGTTTTTTGGGGGGGGGGGGCGTTTAAAAACTTCCGCGGGAGTTTTCATCCCGACCAATCAGGACGCACTTTAATGACTCCCCATGCAGTTCCTCATCAGACCCCTAGGGGGCGCTAGCGTCTGCGTATGTGTGTGTTAATCCGTCACATCTGTGGGTCAGACCGGTGCTTGTGGGACGTGTCTTTTTTTTTCTTTTTTTTTTTGGAGAACTGGGTCACAAAGTGATTTTTTTCAAAGTGACCTGCAGGGGGCGGTAGTGTTTCCGACGTCACCGGCGTCTTTGTCTGGTGTCGACTGATGGATCGGAACCACACGCTTCTCTCTGTGTGCAGGTTGGGTGGGGTCATCGGGTACGGGGTGGGCGGGGTGCAGTTCCTGGTTTCACCACAAGGGGGCAGTATTACTCGACGAACGTTGTTTAAAAATGCTACGTGTCAGTGTGTGTTTCCGTATCTGTATCTGCTGCTGACCCCGGTGTGCGTCTCTCTGTGTGCGTCTGTCGCCCCCCTCAGGCCTCCTCCAGTATGGTCGCAACTGGTCGGCCATCGCCAAGATGGTGGGCTCCAAAACGGTGTCGCAGTGCAAGAACTTTTACTTCAACTACAAGAAGAGGCAGAAACTGGACGAGATCCTGCAGCAGNAAGAGGAGGAGGGAGAGAGCGTGCGAGTGAGCGAGCGAGCGAGCGAGCAAGGAACATGTGCTGCTTTGGAACACGTCGACCCGACACCAGCTCGAGTATCCGGCCAGCTGGGGACTAAGCCGCTCTCGTCTTGATCTGCTCTCGATCGGGAACGCCGCCGGTTCCCGACCCCCGGGGGGCTGCTCTGCTGCCGCCCGTTAGCCGCCGCTATCTTCCGGGCCAGGGGGGGGGGGTGAGAACCGGATCGCTTTTCCGCTGGCTTCAGGTGCCGATGGGACTTTCCCTGGGAGGAGCTACTGGGAATGCCGTTTCCTGATTGGGCGTGAGGCAACCACCTGCTCCGGTGTCGCCGCGTGTGATTGGACGGTTGTCGCATGTGTGTGTGTGTGTGGCTCCGCCGACCTGAGGCCCTGACTCGACTAGCGCCGCCTGGGATTTGCCGTTAAGTAGGTGCTTACCGTGAAATGGACTTCGTGTGCTTAGAGGTCGCGACC
>NW_007585128.1:4618-7947 GCF_000523025.1 Cynoglossus semilaevis | reverse complement strand
GGTTGGAGGGGTGAGGGGGGGCGGGGCATTTAACTGCTCTGAATTTAGATTTAGTAAAATATAAGGCTAAGAATCGTCGTATCTTCTGGAGGGGTCTTGAACCCGAATATTTGCTCTAGAGCGCAGTCCCCAAACGCGCCACTAGGGGGTGCTCAAGCGCCGCCACGTCCATTAAACACACTTTCCGGGATTTTAACGACCGGGGTTGTTAAACGACGGGAAAACGAAAGTTTGTTTTTTTTTTTTCGCAGTAATCCCAGGTTTTAACGTTTTTAACCCCTGACCTTTTGACCCCCCCCCGTGACAGCCGGCGCCAACAACAGCTCCGACACGGAGAGCCTGCCCTCCCCGCACTCCTCCGAGGACAGCAAGGTGAAGGAGGAGACCCCCGGCAAGTCCAAGGCGGCCGCCGCCGCTGCCGCCGAGACCCGGGACAAGGACGAGACCGCGTCGGACCTGAGCCAGACCGGCGAGGAAAGAGCGTCCGTCAAAGAAGAGTCGGACTCGGTCGTGAAGCAGGAGATCAAGACGGAAGCGGCGGAGCCGCCGGGCAAGAACCAGCCGCAGGCGGAAGCGGAGGAGGCGAAGGCGCCCGGCAAAGGCGCCAAGAAGGAGCAAGGGACCAAGACGGGCTCCCACGGCGACAGCGACTCCAGCGCCACCTGCAGCGCTGACGAGGTCGAGGAGCCGGAGAGCGCGGAGAAGAACAGGTGAGATCGGGATTGAGTGTCGTACGTTGCTATGACGATGTTGTCGGTGTTGTCTGTGACCACAAGGGGGGGCGACGGTCCAGTACTACTGCAGTACTACAGCCAGTAACTTCATCATCATCACCCAGAACAACAGCAAATACTACAGTAGTACTGCAGTAATACTATGGTACTGCAGTAATACTATGGTACTGCAGTAGTATTGCTGTAGTACTATAGTACTGTAGTACAGTACTATAATACGAGGGTAGTATTACTGCAGTACTACTGTAGTATTTTCTGATACTACAGTAGTACTGCAGTAGGACTATGGTACTGCAGTAGTACTACAGTACTACAGTCAGTAACGCAGTACCCCCATCAACATCACCCAGACCAACAGCAAATACTGCAGTATTACTGCAGTAGTACTACAGTACTACAGTAGTACTGTAGTCGTCCTGTGGTACTGCAGTAGTACTAATGTACTGCAGTAGTACTACAGTAGTACTACTGCAGTACATTAGTACTACTGCAGTACATTAGTACTACTGCAGTACTACAGCCAGTAACTTCATCATCATCACCCAGAACAACAGTAAATACTACAGCAGTACTGCAGTAGTACTACTGTAGTACTACTGCAGTACATTAGTACTACTGCAGTACATTAGTACTACTGCAGTACTACTGTAGTATTTTCTGATACTACAGTAGTACTGCAGTAGGACTATGGTACTGCAGTAGTATTGCTGTAGTACTATAGTACTGTAGTACAGTACTATAGTACTACAGTCAGTAACCCCATCATCATCACCCCGAACAACAGCAAATACTGCAGTATTACTGCAGTAGTACTACAGTACTACAGTCAGTAACGCAGTAACCCCATCATCATCACCCAGAGCAACAGCAAATACTGCAGTATTACTGCAGTAGTACTACAGTACTACAGTAGTACTACTGCAGTACATTAGTACTACTGCAGTACATTAGTACTACTGCAGTACCATAGTACTACTGCAGTACCACAGTACTACTACAGTACTACTGTAGTACTATAGTACTGTAGTACAGTACTATAATACGAGGGTAGTATTACTGCAGTACCATAGTATTACTGCAGTACCATAGTCCTACTGCAGTACTACTGCAGTACTACTGCAGTATTTGCTGTTGTTCAGGGTGAGGATGATGGGGTTACTGACTGTAGTACTATAGTACTGTAGTACAGTACTATAATACGAGGGTAGTACTACTGCAGTACCACAGGACGACTACAGTACTACTGTAGTACTATAGTACTGTAGTACAGTACTATAATACGAGGGTAGTATTACTGCAGTACCATAGTACTACAGTCAGTAACGCAGTAACCCCATCATCATCACCCCGAACAACAGCAAATACTGCAGTATTACTGCAGTAGTACTACAGTACTACAGTCAGTAGACTCATAAACTCCATCATCATCACCCAGAACAACAGCAAATACCGCAGTAGTACTGCAGTAGGACTATGGTACTGCAGTAGTATTGCTGTAGTACTATAGTACTGTAGTACAGTACTATAGTACTACAGCAATACTACTGCAGTACCATAGTACTACTGCAGTACATTAGTACTACTGCAGTATTTCCTGTTGTTCTGGGTGATGATGATGGAGTTACTGGCTGTAAAACTGCAGTAGTACTGCAGTAGGACTATGGTACTGCAGTAGTATTGCTGTAGTACTATAGTACTGTAGTACAGTACTATAGTACTACAGCAATACTACTGCAGTACCATAGTACTACTGCAGTACATTAGTACTACTGCAGTACATTAGTACTACTGCAGTACCATAGTCCTACTGCAGTACTACTGCGGTATTTGCTGTTGTTCTGGGTGATGATGATGGAGTTACTGAGTTTCTGACTGTAGTACTATAGTACTGTAGTACAGTACTATAGTACTACAGCAATACTACTGCAGTACCATAGTACTACTGCAGTAATACTGCAGTATTTGCTGTTGCTCTGGGGGATGATGATGAAGTTACTGGCTGGAGTACTGCAGTAGTACTAATGTACTGCAGTAGTACTACAGTACTACAGTCAGTAGACTCATAAACTCCATCATCATCACCCAGAACAACAGTAAATACTACAGTAGTACTGCAGTAGTACTACAGTACTACAGTAGTACTGTAGTAGTACTGTGGTACTGCAGTAGTACTACAGTACTACTGTGGTACTGCAGTAGTACTACTCAAGTCAGGGATCGAAATAATGTTGAAATAACGAAAAGATACAGTTGACCTGACAGTTTACCATACCTGACAGAACGGCATACGCCGCCTTAAAAACAAGACCAACGGACTCTCCCCCCGTCCGACACAGTTGTTAACATCATTAAGAGGTAATTACACCTTTATTACCTGTTATTAACACCCCCGACTGTTCCGTTCCGTTCTGTTCTTCTCGGCGTAGGATGACGTCTCCGCGGCCTAGCTTGCTGAACTACACCCAAGACCGCCTCCCACGACGGCGTCATCTCCACGCCACTGCAGAAGCCCATGGACCTGAAGCAGCTCAAACAGAGAGCGGCGGCCATTCCACCAATCGTAGGTTTCCGTCCCCCCCATCGCAGGTTTCCCTC
>NW_007585128.1:1850-4411 GCF_000523025.1 Cynoglossus semilaevis | reverse complement strand
ACCAATCGTAGGTTTCCATCCCACCAATCGTAGGTTTCCATCCCACCAATCGTAGGTTTCCATCCCACCAATCGTAGGTTTCCATCCCACCAATCGTAGGTTTCCATCCCACCAATCGTAGGTTTCCATCCCACCAATCGTAGGTTTCCATCCCACCAATCGTAGGTTTCCATCCCAACAATCGTAGGTTTCCATCCCACCGATCGTAGGTTTCCATCCCACCAATCGTAGATTTCCATCCCACCGATCGTAGGTTTCCATCCCAACAATCGTAGATTTCCATCCCGCCAACAGCTGTGGGTTTGATTCCTTCTGTAACAAAATGGCCGCCCCCTGACCCACTAGGGGTCACTAACAAAATGGCCGCCCTCTGACCCACTAGGGGTCACTAGGGTTACTATAGAAACGGAACAAACTCTACCGTCCGCGGTTGACCTCTGACCTTTGACCTCTTGCGTCTCCGTCTCCAGATGCCCGAGGCCTCGCTGCAGGCCGGTCAGCGGAGCGGCGGTGCCAAGGCAGTGCTGCCCCCTCATGCCCTGGCCCTGTACCAGCAGCAGATCACCATGGCTCACGGGGAGTCGTCCCAGGAGGCCAAGCAGCAACAGGGGCAACAGCAACAGCAACAGGGGCAACAACAGCAACAGGGGCAACAACAGGGCAAACAGCCGTCCTACTCCTCACAGATGGACCGAGACAGGGAGGCGTTCCACGGCAGCAGTCCCCGTGTCCGTCCACGCAGCCCCTCCAGTGACAAGGACGGTAAGGAGTCAGAGCCGAGGGTTGTGGGTTCAAGTCCAGGCACTAGTAAGACACCGATCAGAGACCAGTAAGACACCAGTCAGAGACACCAGTCGGAGACAAGTCTGAGACAAGTCCAGGCACCAGTAAGACGCCAGTCAGAGACACCAGTCAGGGACAAGTCAGGGACCAGAAAGACACCAGTCGGAGACAAGTCAGGGACCAGTCAGGGACCAGTTGGGGACCAGAAAGGGACCAGTCAGGGACACCAGTCGGAGACAAGTCTGAGACAAGTCAGGGACCAGTCAGAGACCAGTCAGAGACCAGTTGGACACCAGTCAGAGACCAGTCAGAGACATCAGTAAGACACCAGTAAGACACCAGTCAGACACCAGTCAGAGACCAGTCAGAGACATCAGTAAGACACCAGTAAGACACCAGTCAGGGACCAGTCAGAGACACCAGTCGGAGACAAGTCTGAGACAAGTCAGGGACCAGTCAGAGACCAGTCAGAGACCAGTAAGACACCAGTCAGAGACCAGTCAGAGACACCAGTAAGACACCAGTAAGACACCAGTCGGACACCAGTCAGAGACCAGTCAGAGACACCAGTCGGAGACACCAGTCGGAGACCAGTCAGAGACTGTGTTGCTGGTCCGTCCTCCGTGTCCTCACCTCGGGCGTGGCCTCTCTGGGACAGTTTCTGGGACAGTTGTTGACAGGAAGTGAATAAATGGTCCTGAATCGACCTGGAAGGAAGAACCGTCCCTGCTGGAATGTGGACCAGTGAGGACGAGGAGGAGGACGAGGACGAGGGACGAGGAGGAGGAGGAGGACGTGATGAAGATGATGAAGTGACCGACCGTCCACTGTGGACTGTCGGTCAGGGACGTCCATCATACAATAGAATATAGAACACTGCAGTAGTACTGTAGTACTAGTACTTTAGTACTACTGCAGTACTACTGTAGTATTTTCTGTTGTTTTGGGTGATGACGATGGAGTTACTGAGTTACTGAATGTAGTACTATAGTGCAGTAGTACAGTTCTACAGTACTAGAGTAGTACTGCTGTAGTACTGCTGTTGTTCTACAGTACTACTGCAGTACTACTGTAGTATTTTCTGTTGTTCTGGGTGATGATGATGGAGTTACTGAGTCTACTGACTGTAGTACTATAGTACTATTGTAGTACTGCTGTTGTTCTACAGTACTACTGCAGTAGTGCTGTAGTACTACTGCAGTACTACTGTAGTACTACTGCAGTACTACTGTAGTTTTTACTGTTGTTCTGGGTGATGATGGAGTTACTGAGTCTACTGACTGTAGTACTATAGTACTGTAGTGCAGTACTACCAGTACTACAGTACTAGAGTAGTACTACTGCAGTAGTACTGTAGTACTATGTTACTGCGGTAGTACTACTCTAGATCTGTAGTATTGTACTATGGTACTACATTCAGTAACTCAGTAACTCCATCATCACCCAGAACAACAGTAAAAACTACAGTAGTACTGCAGTAGTACTATGGTACTGCAGTAGTACTACTCTAGATCTGTAGTACTGTACTATAGTACTACATTCAGCAACTCAGTAACTCCATCATCACCCAGAACAACAGCAAATACTACAGTAGTACTGCAGTAGTACTATGGTACTGCAGTAGTACTACTCTAGATCTGTAGTACTGTACTATAGTACTACAATCAGTAACTCAGTAACTCCATCATCACCCAGAACAACAGCAAATACTACAGTAGTACTGCAGTAGTACTATGGTACTACAGTGGTACTGCAGTAGTACTACTCTAGTACTGTAG
>NW_007585128.1:0-645 GCF_000523025.1 Cynoglossus semilaevis | reverse complement strand
CCGCCATTTTTATAACCCCCCAAAATCTCTAACTCGTCGGCGCCCCCTATCCCGCTCTCCAGGGAACTCCGGTTCACTCCAGCCCGGCCCACGGGTTGGACCACGGGAAGATGGCGCCCGCGCAGATCTCTTGGATGGACCAGCGGAAAGTGGGTCAGTACCTCGGCATCGCGCGTGTGATGTCATCGCGTGATGATGTCATCGCGTGATGTCATCACAGTCACATACAGCTAATATCAAAGGCTCGTTCCCCGTGATCAAGCAGGAGCAGCTGTCTCCTCGGAGCATGTCCGCCCAAGCTGACAACCTGTCATCCCAGGGGTCGCCACATGATGGTGCTGTAGGACGAGGTATGTTTTTTTTTTTTTTTTTTGGAATGTAAACATCGGTACCACCTGACGGTGTGTCCTCTTGTCTCCTCTGTCTCTGCAGGTTCTGTCCCAGCTGTCCAGGTGGGCAGCATCAGTAAAGGGATGCCCGCCACAAGGATTCACCCAGATTCCTCCGTCCCGTACCGAGTGGGCTCCATCAGCCAGGTGAGTGTCGGGAGACCGAAGTGTGGTAGATAAATGAAATGAAATGAAGTAAAATAAAATGAAATAAAATAATAAAATAAATAAAGTAAAAAAATAAATAAAATAAAAT
>NW_007585127.1:169882-170946 GCF_000523025.1 Cynoglossus semilaevis | reverse complement strand
CAGCAGGTGTTAAACAGCGCCCCCTACAGTATCTCAGGTGTAATAACACAGATCCAAGTGTTAAAGAGCGACAGCGCCCCCAAGCGTGTCCCAGGTGTAATAACACAGATCACCAGCAGGTGTTAAAGTCCTTCAACAATTTAATGTCAAGGAGGAAAAAAAATGATGGATTTGTGTAAAAAACAAAACACTTTATTACAATTCGGCTGAAAAAACCCAATGAAAACACAACTACTTTACAAGTACAAATGTTTTTGTTGATATTTACATTTTTTTGTTTGTTTTTTTTGTTTTTTCAGACATCGATTTAAAAAAACCAAAAAAAAAAAAAACCCAGAACATTTATGAGAAAACGCAAAATACTAAAGTACATGTTTTACAGTGTGTTTGCTGCAGGAATAAAAAAAAACAAAAAAAAAAATACACTAAATGAACGTGCAGTACTCTCATCAGTATCTAGAGACAACAGGGGGAGCTATTTAGGAAAACACTCATTCTGATGGACAGCTGGCAGAATTACCCATGAGCCTCAGCTTCTGTTTTTGTTGTTTTGGGGGGGGTTAATTAGTGGTAACTTATGAAAAAACATTCCACGTTTAATGTTGTCGGGGAAAAAAAAAGTCACAATGACGTTCGATGAAAGAAACGTCGCGGCGATGACATCGCGGCGATGACATCACAGAGATGACGTCATAGCTATGACATCGCGGCGAAGACGTCGTGGCGATGACATCATGGCGATGACATCATGGTGATGACGTCACAGTGATGACGTCACGGCAATGACATCACCGTGATAACATCGCAGCGAAGACGTCGCGGCGATTACGTCGCGGCGATTACGTCATGGCGATGACATCACGGCGATGACGTCGCGGCCATGACGTCACAACAATGACATCACCGTGATGACATCACAGCGTCACGGCCATGACGTCACAGAGATGACATCACAGGGATGACACCACGGTATTGGCGTCACATTGATGTCATCACAGCGATGACATCACGTCGATGACGTCACAGCCAGTCAAAACCACAGCTTTGTCACGGGTCCATTAAAG
>NW_007585127.1:163718-164383 GCF_000523025.1 Cynoglossus semilaevis | reverse complement strand
GCCAGCTGGGGGGCGGTCTGAGCCGGCTGCACCGGAGGGGCCTGGGGGGGGCCGGGGGGCTGTTGACCCTGTGCTGCTGCTGCCACTGCTGCTGCATGATGCTGCTGCTGCTGCTGCTGCAGCTTGTGTTTGTGCATCTTCAACATCTCCTGGAAACAGAGAGAAACGAGTTGATACATGTGGACGGAACGGAGGAGGAACATGGAACTGACAGTGATGTCAGTGATGTCAGTGTTGTCAGTATTGCCAGTGTTGTCAGTGTTGTCAGTGATGTCAGTGTTGTCAGTGTTGTGTTGTCAGTATTGTCAGTGTTGTGATGTCAGTATTGTCAGTGATGTCAGTGTTGTGATGTCAGTGATGACAGTGATGTCAGTGATGTGATGTCAGTGATGTCAGTGTTGTCAGTGTTGTGACGTCAGTATTGTGATGTCAGTGTTGTCAGTGATGTCAGTGTTGTGATGTCAGTGTTGTGACGTCACTATTGTGTTGTCAGTGATGTCAGTGTTGTGTTGTCAGTGACACCACAGGGGGTTTGGTGAGGGTCACCTGCGCCGTCTGTCCCGGCTGGGCCTGGATCTGAGCCTGGGTCGGTATACGGGTCTGTCAGGGACGACGGGGGGGAGAAGCAGAGAGAGGGTGTGTGAATATATATATATATATATATA
>NW_007585127.1:160761-162494 GCF_000523025.1 Cynoglossus semilaevis | reverse complement strand
GTGATGTCAGTGATGTGATGTCAGTGATGTCAGTGTTGTCAGTGTTGTGATGTCAGTGATGTGATGTCAGTGATGTCAGTGTTGTGATGTCAGTGTTGTGATGTCAGTGATGTGATGTCAGTGTTGTCAGTGTTGTCATGTCAGTGATGACAGCGTTGTCAGTGATGACAGTTATGTCACTGATGTGATGTCAGTGATGTCAGTGATGTGATGTCAGTGATATCAGTGTCAGTGTTGTGATGTCAGTGATGTGATGTCAGTGATGTCAGTGTTGTGATGTCAGTGTTATGATGTCAGTGAAGTCAGTATTGTCAGTGAAGTCAGTATTGTCAGTGATGTCAGTATTGTCAGTGAAGTCAGTGATGACAGTATTGTGTTGTCAGTGTTGTGATGTCAGTATTGTCAGTGATGACAGTGATGTCAGTGTTGTCAGTGCAGTGATGTCAGTGATGTGATGTCAGTGATGTGATATCAGTGATGTCAGTGTTGCCATTGTTGTGATGTCAGTGATGTCAATGTTGACAGTGATGTCAGGGATGTGATGTCAGTGATGTGATATCAGTGATGTCAGTGTTGCCATTGTTGTGATGTCAGTGATGTCAATGATGACAGTGATGTCAGTGATGTGGTGACAATATTGTGATGTCAGTGTTGTGATGTCAATTTTGTCAGTGATCACAGTGATGTCAGTGTTGTGATGTCAGTGTTGTCAGTGATGTCAGTGTTGTCAGTGATCACAGTGTTGTCAGTGATGTCAGTGTTGACAGTGATGTCAGTATTGTCAGTGTTGTCAGTATTGTCAGTGATGTCAGTGATGTGATGTCAGTGATGTCAGTATTGTCAGCATTGTCAGTGTTGTCAGTATTGTCCGTATTGTCAGTGATGTCAGTGATGTCAGTACCTGGGGTTTACTAACAGCGTGAATCTGTGGTGAAGACGCCTGTTGCTGTTGCTGCTGTTGTTGTTGCTGCAGGTGTTGTTGTCTGAACATCTGAAGGTGAGCTGGAGACAGAGTCTTCCCCTGGGGCAGTTGCATCCCTGCTGTTGGACACAGGAGGGGGGGGGGGGGGGGGGGGGGGGGGTGAGTGTCCGTGACATCACCACGGTACCTTGGGCGACCTGCGTGACCATCGGACGGGTCTGGGACTGGACCGGACTCAGGGTGGTGGAGACCACGGCAGGAGCGGTCACCGGCGTCACGGCTCGGACTCCCTGCCCCGTAGCTATGGCCACCACCTCAGCCGGGGCGGCGGCTGCGGCCGCCACCGTCCTCTGGGTGAGGCCCACCTGGGCCGCGGCCGCTCCGGCGGGCTGGAACAACAACCATGACAGGGTGAGAGAAAGTCAACAACAGCGGTGATGTAACAGTGGCCAGCAGGGGGAGCAGGTGTAGGTGTGTGACTCACAGACAGGGGGCCGGGGATCACCGGGGAGGCCAGACGTTTGTTAGCCTGGAAAGGACTTGGAGGGACTCCAGCCACGGTGTTCACGATGACGTTTCCTCCTACGGTGGCTGAGGAGGAGAAGAAGAAGAAGAAGAAACGGTGAGAGACGTGTCGTCCAATCAGCAGCTGAGCTACGAGAGCCGTCAGTGAGGTGACGTACCGGCCTGGATGGTCGTGCCCGCGGTGGCGTTTTTGATGGCTCCGGCCTGGAAAGGATGAAGGTCACTTGTGAGAAAAAAAAAAAAAAAAAAATTTTTTTTTTAAATAAAAATAAATGAAATAAATAAA
>NW_007585127.1:153543-159540 GCF_000523025.1 Cynoglossus semilaevis | reverse complement strand
ATAATAAAAAAATAAAATAAATAAATAAAATAAAAAAATAAAATAATAAAATAAAATAAATAAAAAAATAAAATAAAAATAAAAACGAGCGGGAAACAAACAGTTCCGCCACTGGATCCAGTGAATCCTCTTACCTTTTTCTCCTTGGCGATTCTCTCAGCTCGTTGAGATGCCACTTGAATCGGTGGCAGAGGTTTGTCGTAGCTGATCCCACTGGAGTAAAAAAAAAAAAAATTTTTTTTTTTAGAAAATCAAATTGTGTTTTCCTTTGGACGAAATGAAAATCATTAAAAAAAAAAAAAAAAAATCGATAATAAAACTCACCTTTCTGCCAAGACTGAGGCGTGTTTGGGATTCTTCTGGAACGCATTGAGTCCAAGACTGTGGAGATATAAAAAAAAAAAAAAAAAAATCAATGAATCAACATGTGGTCTGACCTGCGTTCGAGGTCACCGCGACCTCCCGGGTCCGAACTCGACCTCCCGGGTCCGAACTCACAGCGGTTTTATGGGCGCGCTCCTCTTGCTGGCGATGATCTTCATCAGCTCGAAGCGGGCGTTGTACAGCTGCATCTGTGTGGCGTGGTCGTCCTGGGAGTAGATCTGGGACGTCCTGAGTGGACGGCTGTTTTTGGACTGAGACGGGAAACAGAAACAGAAACAGAAGAGATCGTTGGGTCACGACGGCGCTAACCTACGCGTACGTACACTCGCGACTTTTAGACCACGGGGTTGACGGTACCTTGTAAATGCTCTTGGTCTTCTTCTTGGGGTTAGCCTCGTAGATCAACTGCGAAAAGAAAAAAAAATTTTTTTTTTTAGACCCAAACATGGACCAGTTTCATCGACCAGTCGTGAGGTCCTTTAGACCCAAACATGGACCAGTTTCATGGACTAGTCCGGAGGTCGGGGGTTTGTTACCTTGCCCTCCTCTCTGGGGATGATGACGTTCTCGTAGCGGTTGCGACACTGCTTGGGCGAGCGGTATATCCGGCTGCAGGAGTTGACCACGTCGCTGACCAGGTCCCAGTTGGGCGTGTGGGCCGGCGACACGATGGTCAGGTTGAGCGGCAGCTCCAGCAGCTGCTTGACCGCCTGTCGGTAGAGACACAAACGGTGGATACGAGAAGCCGAAACGAAAGCGTTTCCAAGCGGACGCCGTATACCGCCGTATACCGGCATCGTATACCGGACGTACCTGGAGCAGAGCCCAGTCCTCGCTGATGAGCCACTCCGGACTGTCCTGACCGGCCTCTACGGCCGGCTTGACCAGCGAGGGCAGGGGTTTGGCGAACGGCGCCTGCTGCTTCAGGGAGAAGTTCTTCTTCTGGTCTTTGACCTCGCGGCGGACCTTCAACATGCTAGCCTTCTCGAACAGCGAGCGCGGCGGGATGACCGTCTCTCCGTGGCCTTTCTTCTTCTTCCTGGCTGCTGCGGGCGGGGAAAAAAACACATTCACGTTCACGTTCAGACACAACGACCGCATGCGTATGCGTAACTCAAACAGGAAGTGGCGCTAGGTCTCGGTCTCCGCCCACCTGCCGGGTCCATCTTCAGCCTCTTGTGCTCCTTGCGGACGTAGACGGGCGGCAGCTTGGACTCGGGCATCGGCGCGGTGTCGTACATGAGCATCATGACGGAGTCGATGTAAATGTCGTTGTCGTCCTGGGGGGGGGAGAGTGGGGGGGGGGGGGGGGGGGGGGGGGGAAGGGGGTCAAAGTTCAAATCGCAATTCAATCAAATTCAAAAGTGGTCTGAATTCAGAGAGTTCAAAATTCAAAAACTGACCGGCATGATTTCTCGGTGACCGTCCTCGGCATCGAACACGTATTCCTGGACAAAGACAGACAGAGGTCGGGCGTCACGAACATCATCATGTCACAGACAGACAGATAGTCACAGACAGAGGTCGGCGTCATGAACGTCATCATGTCACAGACACAGACAGAGACAGACAGACAGACAGAGACACAGACACAGACAGAGGTCGGCGTCATGAACGTCATCATCTCACAGACACAGACAGACAGAGACACAGACAGACACAGACAGAGGTCGGCGTCATGAACGTCATCATCCCACAGACACAGACACAAACACAGACACAGAGACAGACACAGACAGACAGACACACACAGATACAGACACAGACAGACAGAGACAGACACAGACAGACACAGACAGAGGTCGGCGTCATGAACGTCATCATCTCACAGACACAGACAGACAGAGACACAGACAGACACAGACAGAGGTCGGCGTCATGAACGTCATCATCTCACAGACACAGACACAAACACAGACACAGAGACAGACACAGACAGACAGACACACACAGATACAGACACAGACAGACACAGACAGAGGTCGGCGTCATGAACGTCATCATCTCACAGACACACACAGACAGAGACACAGACAGACACAGAGGTGGGCGTCATGAACGTCATCATGTCAGAGACACAGACAGACACAGACACAGACAGACACAGACACAGACACAGACACAGACACAGACAGACACAGACAGGGTCGGTCAGACTTAAAGGGACAGCTACCATGTTGTAGGCGTCCTCTCTGGTGTAGGTGAACAGCTCTGCGCCTCCTCCTTCCAGCACCTCCTCCTCCTCCTCCTCCTCCTCCTTCAGCCTCTGCAGCTGCTGCAGCTCCCAGTGTCTCTTGGAAAACTCCAGACGCTCCTGAAGGAGGAGAAAAGAAAAAGAAAAAAAAAAAAAAAAAAAAATTTTTTTTTTTTTTTTTTTTTTTGGTCCACCGTCCAACGTGTCCAACGATGGTGTCCGTCAGTTACCTTCAGGGCCGTTTCGTCGTCACTGACGTGGAGGTACTCCAGGTAGTGCAGGGCGTATCGTTCTATCGGTGTCAGCTGGAGGAGGAAGAGGATGATGATGTCACGATGATGTCACAGGTTAGCTTGTTTAGCGTTAATGCCTTCCTTTCATTCGTTTCCTACCTGCTCCATGACCGCATTCAGTTGCTCCACCTGGTCCTGGTTTCCGTCCTCCTCCTCTTCTTCCTCCTCCTCCTCTTCCTCCTCCCGATGCTCCTCTTCCTCCTCCTCCTCCGACAGAGCGTCCAGATTTATGCTCTGCAGCGCTTGGACGTACGGTCGGGCCACTCGGGGAGAGATGGTCTCGGCGGCCGACGGCTCCTGGTGGAGGACCACGAACTCCTCCACCTTCTCGCCCGAACCCGCCTCGCCCTCGAACAGATCCTGGATGGTCCTCTGGGAAACGGAACAGGACAGGGGTTGACGACGGCCCCGTCACTCCGTCACTCCTCTCTCTCTATCTCTCTCTCTCGCTTCCGACGTTCTCGTCGCGATCACGTACCTGAGTGAGGAACGCCAAGGAGTAGTCGGTGCCCTGAGCCGCCACCTCTCTGATCAGGTCTTTGGTGCCGTTCTTCAGCAGCTTCTCTTCGATGGAGTTCCCGCTCTCTAACCTGAAAGGGGCAAAGGGCAAAGGTCAGCGCGGCGGCGGACGACGACGACATTTCTTGTTTTTTCCGTTTTTGTATCGGACCTGTAGATGTGGACGTCCTTGGAGCGTCCGATCTTGTCGCACCACTTCTGCGTGCGGGCGTCCATGCTGGGGTTGAGGTCGGCGTCGTAGAAGATGACGGTGTCGGCGTTGAGCGTGGCGTGCACCGCCGAGCAGCAGCCGTTGGTCAGGATGCTGCAGAAGATCCGCCTGTTCCGGTTGAACCTGTTGATGTTCTCCTACGGGGGGGGAAACGGGGAAAACGAAAAAAAAAACGCAAATCAAAAAACCGAAATCCTGGAGGAGAAACGGTCGATCCTTCGCGACACCAAACGCGCGCGGGCGGGGCGGAACGTACCTGTCGCTCTTCGCAGGTCAAGCTCCCGTCCAGCCTGACGTAGGTGAGCCGTCTGTGGTCCAGGAAGACCTCCAGGATGTCCAGCATCTTCGTCATCTGAGTGAAGATCAGGACGCGGCGCTTTTCGGTCCGCAGCTTCTGCAGCAGGATGGCTAGCGCCTCCAGTTTCCCTTTAGCGCACAAACCCCCAAAAAAAAAAAAATCACTTTCAGATTCTCGGGCGATGATGTCACACCCAAACGTGACATCATCGTCGTCGTCGTCGTCGAGGAACCTCTCGACTCACCCGAGTCCATCTGCATCAGCTGAAGATCGGGGACGTGGAGGAGCCGCTTCGCCGCCACCTGGTGGATGTCGGCACGGTGCGGGGCGCAGGCAGATCGCAGCCGACGGGTGAAAGACTTCTGCTCGACGCGGTGGTGCACCGGAGGGTTGTGGGCGTACACGTGAGGGGGAGGAGCCACGGCAGGAGGGCGCACGCAGTCCAGCCTGGAAGAAAGAAAAAGGAGCGGTAAGTTCGCGGTGACCGATCTACGATCTACGATCGCCGGGGCCGAGGGTACGGACCTCCTGACGAGACCGCCGGACGCCTCGACGCGCTCCTCCACCGTCAGCAGGGCGGAGCGCAGCGCGGCGCACGTGGCCACGCACGTCCTGCGGGCTCCGAGGCAGCTCTCTCTGCCCACCCAGCGCCAGCCCCCAGGGCGGAGCGGCCGGGGTCGGAGGTCAGAGCGCAGGCGCGGAGCAGGTCGGAGCCGTACATCACCCTGCGACCGCAGCGTCGCTCGTTGGCGTCGAACAGGCGACGGAGATGTTCCTTCTTCTCCTCCGACGACTCCTGGGGATTGGAACATTATTTGCGTTTACGGTTTTTTTTGAAGTTAGCGTTGAATTTCTCGTCATCACGAAACGCGGACGGACGGACGGACGGACTCACCGGAGACGCAGCGTGAGCCGCAGTGACCTTGGCGGACCCTGAGGTGGCGTTGGTCGTCACTGGAAAAAAAAAACAAAATGGCTCAAGTTACTTTGATGCAGTTACACGACATGACCACCGGGGGTTCCACATGAATAAAGCTGCTGGCCCTTTTTTTTCAAGTTTTAGTTCGGACTCTGTTTCTACGACAACGGTGAAGTCGCGATGACATCATCAGAACGGGTTTTCTGCGATCATTTATTTATTCGTTTAAAGACGAATTTTAGTTCGTAGAGTCGTTGAAAACGCTCACCTTGTTGCCCGGCGGGCGGGGCAGAATGAGCCGAGCCCGGTGAAGGCGAGGCGGCGGCGGCGGCCGCCGGGGCGGTCTGCGGTACGGTCTGCATCACCATGGAGCCCTGCGGTCGGATGATCTGCTGCCCAGGAGCCGACACGATCTGTAGGATGTTGCCTAAAATCGGAGGAACGCAGAGATGTTGAGGTTGAGGTTCTCAACGGGAACTTAAGAGAGGTCAGAGGTCAGGTGAAGGGGTCGGAGGGACGGTCTTTACCCAGTGTACCTTGGAGCTGTAGCGGCTGTCCGGTCGTCAGCTGACGCAGCTGGCTGGGGGACAACGTGAACTTGTTGCCCTGGAACTGCAGCGTCACCGGCGTCTCCGGCGTCGAGATGCGGCTCTGGCCTCCGGCGATGTTAGCTAGCTGCGCTATCTTCACCACGTCTCCGCCTTACGAGAATGAGAAAGAGAGAGACGTCAGTTAGTCGATAAAGAGGGGAAAAAAAAAAAAAAAAAAAAAGAAAAAAAAAAGGGCAGAATAGGTTTTGATGGCAGTGTTGCATATAAGCCTCTACAGTGGACGCCTGAGAATCCACCGTAGAGGCTTATATGCAACACTGCCGTCAAAACCTATTTATTATCATCGTAAAATGACATTTTCACAGCTGTCCACTGTAGTGGCCGTCATGCATGAAAGGGTTAAAACAGACCCCGAAAGGAGGAAAGAAGAAAAACCGGACGCGAAATTCAGTTTCTCCGCCGAGACAGAGAGCCTGTGATCCAGTGGACCCGGTGAGGTCAAAAGGTCAAGGCCAGAGGTCGTGTTCACCGCACGTTAATTTGAACTGTGATAAAGTGTTGTTGTTGTTGTTGACGACGGGTTTCTCTGCTCACAGTCGAGGCAGGAAGTCTCAGGTTGGGGGGGGGT
>NW_007585127.1:149578-152938 GCF_000523025.1 Cynoglossus semilaevis | reverse complement strand
GGGAGAAGATGGACAGGCTCGCCGTCTACGAGGACAAGGGACGAAATCGGACAAGGACGTCGTCTTAACGAGATCGACCGAACAACAACGACACGAGAGTACTGTACTGAAACAGACGCGATTTTATCACAACAGACGAGGGGGAGGAGGGGGGGGGTGATTTTTAGGAGCACACACTGCCACCTACTGGACCGGAGTGTGTACTGTCACGGTCTGACCAGTGGATTTTTTTTTTTTCCCGGACGTCCGACGTCCACTCACCTGAGAGTGGTCCTTCCGAAGAGCTCCAAGCACCACGGACGGGACGTCGTACTGCAGCGAGGGCCAGTAGAGGGCGCTGCTGCCCTCGCGGGGCGCCACCAGCTCGGGGTGGTTACACACCCGCTGCAACTGCATCAGGACCTGGAGCACGCTGACGAAGTGGCCCGTCTTCAGCGCCTCCTGTGCTCTGCGGTAGGAGATGACGTATTCGTGACGTAACCGAAAAAAAAGTCGATGTTTCGCGATCCGACGGTTGAAGACTCACCCGGGCCTCGTGAGGATGTCCTCGTACAGAGCCTTCTGTCGTCCGGACAGGCGACACTTCAGGATGTGCTCGTACTTCTTGGGCAGCTGTTTCTCCACCTCCCTCTTGGTGCGTCGCAAGATGAACGGTTGGATCACCTAGAGGAGCAGAGGAGGAGGAGAAGATCGTCGTCATCGTCATAGCGACGACACCTTACAGGCGGCCCCGCAGGACCAACACTCACCCGGTGGAGGCGGATGACCAGCTTGTGGCAGTAGTCTTGATTCTGGTCCGTGCCGGCCTTGACGGGGAAGTCGGCGTACGGTCGGGTGATGCCCGGCAACAGGAAGTGGATCATGGTCCACAGCTCCTTCAGGGTGTTCTGCAGAGGCGTGTTGTTGAGGAGGATCCGCTGCTCACTGCCAAGACGGCGAGAAATTTTTTTTTTTTTTTAACGACCGACATTTTCAGATCTACCGCCACTAGGGGGCGCCGCTGCGGGAACGCAACCCCGGGACTCCCGGTTTTCTCACCTTCGGAGGTTGAAGACGCGCTCCCAGTGCTTCTCCGTCATGTTCCTGATGAGCTGCACTTCGTCCAGCACCACCTGTTTCCACTTCCTGTCGAGGAAATGGGCGTGGTCTTTCATCAGCAGCTTGTAGGTGGTCAGACACACGTGGAAACCGTTGGCCTCCGCCCACCGCTGAGGAAGAGAACGCGGGGTGGTCAAATACTCGGGACTTTTTTTCATCGTGCGTGCGTTTTCGGTGCCGGCTAACGTACCCTTCTCTTGGATCGGCGCTCCTTCTTGTCGCCGAGGTACAGGAGGATCTTCAGGCCCGGGCACCACCGTTTGAACTCCACCTCCCAGCTCAGGAGCTTGCACGTTCTCACCACGACCAGATGGGGGCCCCAGATACCTGCGGACGGAGTGAAGCGTAAGAAAAAAAAAAAATTTCTCGGAGTTGAAAAAAAAAAAAAAAAAATTCTTGGGAGTAACCGATCGTCTGGGAAGCGGTACTGACCGGCCTGGCCGGCGAGGTGGGCCATGTACGCCACCGTCTGGACAGTTTTCCCAAGTCCCGTCTCATCTGCGAGAATCCCGTTCAGACGCTTCTTGTGGAGATTCACCAACCAGTCCACGCCGATCTGCTGGTACTCTCGAAGGGTACCGTGAAGCAGGAACGGAGCCGGGCTGCGATTCTGGAAGAAAAAAAAAAAATCGGAATTTTTTTTTTTTTTTTCTTACTTAACTCCATTTAACTATTTAACGTTTGTCGGAGTCGTACCGCGGCGCTGGTCCTGAAGCTGCCCTTGGGCAGGATGACCTCGGTGGCGGCGGCCACCTCGGCGATGTCTCGGCCCGCCTTCCCCTTGTTCTCCGAGTAGGCGGCCTTGTCGGCGCATCGGTACTGGTCCACGCTGAGCAGGGAGTCGATCAGCACCGCCTCGGGCGGGCTCCACGCCGGACCGCCGTCCGGCTCCTTGACCTCGACGTCGCCGTCGTCGTCGCTCTGAGCGCTCGGCCGGGGCCAATCGAAGCTGTCTGCGTAGGCGCCGGCGTACTGCTTGACCAGAGACTCCAGAGGCATCTCAGCTACAAAAAAAAAAAAATTAAAAAAAAATTTTAAAAATGTGAAGATTAGATTTGAATATTTATTTATATTTAAATATTAGTCGAAATTTTTTTAAAAATTTTATAAAAACAATTAATTCAATTACCGTCTTTTGCGAGGTCGGCCAACTCCGACCTGTGGTCCGACTCCTCCACGGCCTCCTGTTCCTCGATGGTACTCTCTTCATCTGGGACTGGAAGACAAGACGTCAGATCAACCAAATATATAGGCCAATATATTTATATTCCATATATAAATATATTTAACAATTCATTTTTTTTTTTTTTTTTTTGTAATTTCTCAGTCACCTGCGTCGGTCGTGATCAACGCTGCTTTTCTCTTCCTGGATCCAGCAGACGTCTCCTGTGAACAGTGGTGAACGTGAGGTCAGAGTGAGGTCACAGTGAGGTCAGACTGAGGTCGGACTGAGGTCACAGTGAGGTCGGACTGAGGCCGGAGTGAGGTCAGACTGAGGTCAGACAGAGGTCAAACTGAGGTCAGACTGAGGTCAGACTGAAGTCAGAGTGAGGTCAGACTGAGGTCAGACTGAGGTCACAGTGAGGTCAGAGTGAGGTCACAGTGAGGTCAGACTGAGGTCACAGTGAGGTCAGAGTGAGGTCACAGTGAGGTCAGACTGAGGTCGGACTGAGGTCACAGTGAGGTCGGACTGAGGCCGGAGTGAGGTCAGACTGAGGTCAGACAGAGGTCGGACTGAGGTCAGACTGAGGTCAGACTGAGGTCAGACAGAGGTCGGACTGAGGTCAGACTGAGGTCAGACTGAGGTCAAACTGAGGTCAAACTGAGGCCAGACTGAGGTCAAACTGAGGTCAGACAGAGGTCAGACTAAGGTCAGATTGAGGTCAGACTGAGGTCAAACTGAGGTCAAACTGAGGTCGGACTGAGGTCAAACTGAGGTCAGACTGAGGCCAGACTGAGGTCAAACTGAGGTCAGACTGAGGTCAGACAGAGGTCGGACTGAGGTCAGACTGAGGTCAAACTGAGGTCAAACTGAGGTCGGACTGAGGTCAGACTGAGGACAGAGTGAGGCCTGACTGAGGTCGGGCTGAGGTCAAACTGAGGTCAAACTGAGGCCAAACTGAGGTCAGACTGAGGTCAGACTAAGGTCAAACTGAGGTCAGACTGATGTCAGACTGAGGTCAGACTGAGGTCAGACAGAGGTCAAACTGAGGTCAGACTGAGGTCAGACTGAGGTCAGACTGAGGTCAAACTGAGGTCAAA
>NW_007585127.1:147460-149241 GCF_000523025.1 Cynoglossus semilaevis | reverse complement strand
TGAGGTCGGACTGAGGTCAAACTGAGGTCGGACTGAGGTCAAACTGAGGTCGGACTGAGGTCAAACTGAGGTCGGACTGAGGTCGGACTGAGGTCAAACAGAGGTCAAACTGAGGTCAGACTGAGGTCGGACTGAGGTCGGATAGAGGCCAAACCGAGGTCATACTGAGGCCAGAAGTCAGACTGAGGTCAGAGGTCAGACTGAGGTCAGAGGTCAGAGTGTCAAACATCACTCACATCTTTGCCAGCGTTCTCTCCTGTCGCCGAACCTCGCGCTGGAGAAACACAAAGTTCACGGAGTTCAACATGACAGAGAAGATTCACCAAAAACCTCCTCAACCAATGAGGAAGCTGTTCTGACTCCGACCGGGACCAACCTTTGGACGTGGCGCTCTGCAAACGCAGGGCTCGCAGCTTCTTCTCGTGAACGTCCGACCGCAGTTTAATTTCCACAACCTGAGAAAAACCCAAAAACCCAGAGAGAAAATTCAAGGGAATTTTCCCAGAAACGAGCCGTTACGTTACGAACCACCGCGATCGTACCTGCTCGATGTTGGACCAGAAGAACTCCACCTCTCGGGCGATGGTGGCGGCGATGAGTCGCAGGTTCATTTCCTCCTCTTTCCTCAACCGCTCCTTGTTGCGACTCTTCTCGTGATGGCGACGGGCAGGTGCGGACGGGCTGTCGGGAGGGAGAAGAAGACCAGAGAGGTTGAACATCAAAGCCGCGACAACGGTCGGTCGTTCGTCCGACGTCGGACTTTTTCATTTCTTGCGTCCACCTTCTTGGCAGCCGCCTCCTTCCACCTCCGCTCCTGGGCGAAGTCGGCGGCCATCCACTGCATCTCCTCCAGCAGGTAGTCCCAGTGCGACTTGGGGCGCAGCGCCTCCATCAGCTTGGGCAGCCGAGTGGCCGACCACTGACCGTCCTTCCTGAGCTCGGAGATGCGACCCTCCTACAAAAAAAAAATCAGAATCCGATCAAAACGAACCGAACCGAGAGACTTGTTTTTTTTCCCGTCTCGTTCCCGTTCCCGCTCACCAGCTTGGACTGTTCCACCTGTTTGTCCGGAGCGCCCTCCGGTGGCGACGTCAGGGTGCTGCTCTGAGCGAAGGCGCCGGCCGCTGCGCCGGACACGCCGTTGGTCCCGGTTAGCTTGGACGGCGTGTTGGAGTGGACGTTCGTGCTCAGCGGTCGGAGAGAAGAGTGAGGAGCCGGGAGGGGGACGGGGACCGGGACGGGGACGGGGGACACCGTCGGCATGGACACGGAGTTGGTCAGGATCTTCTGGAGCGGCTGGTTGGACTCTGGACGAGCGAGAGCCACGGTCTGTGTCCGGGAGAGGAGCGAAAAGAAAAAAAAAAAATCAAATACATACGACAGAGAACGTGGTTGGACGTCGGTTGGACATCGGTGGACACTGACCGCCTGTCCGGCCTGGAGGACGGCCTGGGACTGGATCTGCTGCTGCTGGGCCTGGAGCTGAGTGTGACCGGTCAGCACCGGGACGTTGGCCTGCACCTTGACCTGGAGCTGGCCACCGGGCGGCGCTGTGTTCTCCACTAACTGAGCCTGTTGAGGAAGCGTCAACGTTAGCCCCGCCATGGGGAGGCCACCGGGGGGCAGTCTGCCAGGCAGCTGCGGCGGCGGCGTGTGCAGGCTGGCCGCGTTCTGCACCGGCGGTCCTCTGGACGGGTCGTACTGCTGCTGGCTCTGTTTCTGCCCGGCGATCTGGACCGCCTGAGGGGTCGGCGGCATCCCACCTGAGGGGAGATGGAGGA
>NW_007585127.1:145157-146061 GCF_000523025.1 Cynoglossus semilaevis | reverse complement strand
GCCTTACCTCCCGGCACGTCACAGGACAGGACAGGACAGGACACCTGGCCCTGACTCACCCGAAAACCAACTAATTTCCGACCGAGGGAAAGAAGCCAAGTCGGGAAAAAGATGTCGTGAAGAAAAAGAAAAACAACAAAAGGTGAACAAGAGATTCAAGGGGGGGAAAAACGGGACAAAGATTCGGATTCCCTCGGAGGACGGTCGGTGGTGGAGTGGAGTGGAAGAAGAAATGGATGGATGAGGTCGAATCTTTGCGTTGGTGACATGAGAACAAACAAAAAAAAAAAAAAACACGAAAATCGGACAAGGCCTGGATTTCCACTTCCTGCGATCTCCGACCGGGATGCGATCCATCGTCGACTGGCGTCGGATCAAAAAAAAAAAAAAAGAGATGCAGAGGAAATCATGGATGGAAAAAAAAAGAAGGAAATCATAAGACATGGCATCTTCCCTTGGAGCGGCTACTCTTCGTCGTCGTCTTCTTCCCCGCGTTTTTTTTTTTTTTTTGTTTTTTTATATTCCGACAGAGCGACTTAGCGGCCGGTAAGGCTAGGTCTACTGAGAACTTCAGCAGAAGATGAAGACAAATAGCGCGATCTTGAAAAAAAAAATATCATCATCATCCCGCGTTTGAAGAACGACGTTTGGGGGGGGGGTCCAAGTACAGAGCACAGCGCGGCCTGGTGGTCGGTTGGGGCACTCCTACCTTGCGCAGTTGGCATAAGCTGCTGGAGTGGAACGCCGGTGGATCCTAAAGGACCTACACCAGGATGCTGGAAAATCAGCCCGTGGCGACCGACGTCAATCCGGGACCTCTTAGCCTGATCTGGGATTCAAAACACACAATACCCTCATAACGCCCAAAACACAGGCACCCGGGTGGGGCGGGGGGGGGGGGCAC
>NW_007585127.1:141888-143647 GCF_000523025.1 Cynoglossus semilaevis | reverse complement strand
CTGGAGAGGGAGCGGGGTCAGAGTGATCTGCTGGTTTCCCGTCACCATCTGCCCCACGTTCTGTAGGGTGATGTTCATGTTCTGCCCAGTGACCGGGCTACGACTCATGATGATTTGGTAGTTGGGAGACTGCGGAGCGGACGGGCTAGCAGCGGAGGAGGAAAACGTGGTCACGGGCGACTGAGGGTGGCCGGCCGCGGGTTGAGCACCTGCAACGATAGGCTGCGGAGGCTGCTGCTGCTGCTGCTGCTCCTCTGCTTCAGAGCTACTGACAGACTTGGACCTCTGGAGCTGTCGTTGCATGTTCTGTGAGCCACTTCCATGGTGCATTGCGCGACACTGTTACAATGTCCGAACACAGTATTCTGCAAAATAAAAAATAAATAAAAAAAAACATCAATTCAGATATATACCAAAAAAAAACACTTTAAAATTCTATTGACTATTCTGTAAATCTTACGAATTACTCGACTGAATTACTCTTATACAGCGTTTACATTAATTTAAAAAAAATAACCGTTACGTTACGTTACAAACCCTAACACCGGCTAATGGTGATGTTGACCTAAAACGCTCTTAAACACAAACCTTTACGTTACTTTACCGTCATAATATGTAAAAAACAGCAGTGTCACTTGACTATTTATTTATTTATTTGTTATTTGTTTGACTTCGTTGTTTAACGATAAACGAACGCGACCAGTTTTGCTCGCGCTCGGGTACGCTAGCGTAGGCTAACTAGCATCGGAGGAACGATATAGACCCGCAAAAATTGGTAAAAACTTTGAAATTCCCCAGAATTGCGTATATTAAACACAAACCGGCATTTAATTAAAAAATATATCACGCTAGAAAATATCTGCGTAAGTGCTATTTGAGATATTTTATAAGGTAAAGCGGAACGCGTGCTAGCCGTTGCTAACGACAGAAGGCAGTAACTGTTAGCAGGCCGGACCCGATCAACAATCACTTTTTTATCACCTTAACGATTTGACTTACGGGTAAACGAGCGTCCGGGGTGATGACGTAAATCCTAGGTCATATTTTGCGTTCAGTCACATGTTGTAACAATCGCGATTAAATGACAAAATAAAATATCGATATTGCTAGCGGCTAATTACTGTTTGGAAGCTATTTTCATTCAGCAACATGGCGGCCGCAGCAACCTTTAGTGTTGACCCGGAAGTGCTTTCAAGAAAGCGGCAAACCGATGACGTTCCTTAGACTACCCTGCCGATTCTAACGTTTTTTACGGCTTTAGAGGTTGTTTTTTTAAAATTATTCTTATTACCTTGTGCCCTTAAGATTCAGTCGGGGCAAATAAATCTGCCCCGAGGCCTTGAGAGAATAAACGTCCGTTGTAAGTGAAGTGAAATGAGCCAGAAATCTAAAAAAAACACACGGTTATTATTCTATAACAGACATGAAGCTACAGCGGCTAAAATCGGTCGCTAGTGTTTTTTTTAATATATATACACATATATATCCTTATATATATATATTTATATATTTGTTTCACATCCAGTATAATTTTAATAATTATTTAAAGCCTCGTTTGGCTTTGAATTTCAGCTTAGTTTTTTTTTTTTTAATTTAAAAAGATCTAATATAATAATAATTAGTATATATTTTAAACGTAGCTACTATGATTTTCTTTATGTATTATAACATAATATAAATATTATATATAAGAAACTTGAAATGATAAATGCAATCATTATTTTGCCCACTTTTAGTACAGTACAATTTTTTAAATTTT
>NW_007585127.1:140390-141654 GCF_000523025.1 Cynoglossus semilaevis | reverse complement strand
TCACAGTGTGTTAAAAACAAGCAACAACAACTTCCTTCAGTTGCTCGGTTGTCATAGAAATGGTTTAGTTCAGTACGTCCTACAGTAAGCATCAATCAACATCCCGCTAACGCTAACGCTAACGCTAGCTAACGCTAACGGGGACAGCGTCTACGACACCGGCCATTAGCCACCTAGCTTCCTCGAAGCGTCACGTACTGCAGGTCGGGTGAGAGATATGATAGAAATCGGGTCGTTTTCTAGTGAATAAACAACAACAACGACGACAACAAACAACAACAATAATAATCAACAAAGAAGGAATACACCGAGTGATGTGTCACACGTAACTGGAATCATAAAATAAATAAATACCGATCAGGACGACAGTGAGTTAATTTGTCCGAAGGTGTTCGTGTTCTTGCGGCGTGAACTTTGCTTTTCAATAACGTGCGAAACTGCGTGAGTTTAAAGTGAGGTCAAAGGTCAAAAGGTCGTCGCGTTCGAAACGTTTCAAAAAACGCTTGCGCTAATCCAACCGATCAAACTACGTGTGTGTGTGTTCGGTACTTAGTAGTACTCACAGTGCTAGCGCTAGCGCTAGGACTAGCAACAGATAAAAATGTAAAAAAAAAAAAAAAAATTTCACGGATTCTAGTTTTATAGCCGTCTGCTGCCCCCCGGTGGAGGAGAATTGAACTGTTCTGCTTGTCACGTCATAAAAATTAACGAAAAAAAAAATTTCAGTAAAAACTCGTTTTTAGACCAAACCTTGACCATGTATGTGTATGTGTGTGTGTGTGTGCGGGTGTGTGTTTGTTTTCATATAGCCGTGAGGTCAAATCGATTGGCCGAGTTGCTGCTCTTGTCCCACGTGTTCATCTTGGTGGGGGACGGCCCGTCCCTGTTTGCGTTCATCTAGACAAGAGGACGGGGGAGGGGACAGGCGGTCAACAGGACGTCTCTCTGTCGTCTCTCACTACGGTTCAAACGGCAGCACTCACGATGTCGGAGTTCAACGGCTTCACGTTGACGTTCCGTATGGAGCTGCTGGTCAGAGTCCACACCTTGGTTTTGTGTTTGAACGCCGTCCTGACCTGCAGGGGGAGACGGAGAGACATGAGGACAAACGTCGCCTCCGCGCGCGCCTACGACGACAGTCGAAATTTTTTTTTTTTTTTACCTCCGAGTTGAGAAGACAGTGGAAAAGGAAAACAAAAAATCCCTGCGAAAAAAAAAAAAAATTTTAGAAAAAATTTTTTTTTTCGCGTTTTCGGACGCTAGG
>NW_007585127.1:137975-138715 GCF_000523025.1 Cynoglossus semilaevis | reverse complement strand
ATAAAAATATAAATATAAAAAATATAAATATAAAAAATATAAAAATATAAATATAAAAAATATAAAAAATATAAATATAAAAAATATAAATAACTTGTCAGGTTTCGAACAGGTCGGAATCCTCAACCACTGCACCACCGACTCGTCATTGCTAACTTAACAAAAATAACTACAATTTAAAACCTCTTGACATGACCAGTAATCACCGTCACAGAGACCGACCAGTAGAGGGCAGTGTCTGTGTCGTGTGTGTACAGACCCACCCCAGCCGATGCCGTAGTAGTAGGCGTGTTTGCTGCCCTCTGACCCAAAGACCTTGACCACCATGCTGTACAGGTGCAGTCCCTCCACCAACATCCAGGCGAAGGCGCTCAGGAAGAAGAAGTGCAGCAGGACGGCCATGACCACACAGGGCATCTAGGGGGCGACATACACACACACACACACCACAATACATGGGTTATAAATGTCTACACCAGAGGGCGCTGACCAGGACCGACAGATCAGCAGCGTCGATTCCGGTTCTGGTTGACCTGCTGGTGACCTCTGGTGACCTCTGGTGACCTCTGGTGACCTCTGGTGACCTAGTCTGAGTTCTTACCGTGCCCGGCTCGAAGCGAGCGCTGATCAGCAGCAGGATCTCGGCCACCAGGATGGCGAAGGACAGGTTGGCGTGGATGTGGTACCGTTGGTTACAAATGGTACTGACGGACCTGCGCAGAGGAGACAGAACGCAGTAC
>NW_007585127.1:135956-137793 GCF_000523025.1 Cynoglossus semilaevis | reverse complement strand
ACATCAATAATAATAATAATAATAATAACAATAACAACAATAAAAATAATAATAATAATAACAACAATAATAAAAATAATAATACTATTAACATCAATAATAATGATAATAACAATAATAATAATAATAACAACAATAATGATAATAATAAAAATAATATTATCATCAATAATAATAATAATAACAATAGTAATAATAATAACAACAATAATAACTATAATAATAGCAATAATAATAATAACAATAGTAATAATAATAACAACAATAATAACTATAATAATAGCTATAATAATAATAACAATAGTAATAATAATAACAATGATAACGACAACAATACTAATAAAGGAGCAGTACACGGAGTCACCAGCAGGTGTTGCCGTGATGACGTCACACACTCACCTGTAGTCCAGGAAGGCACAGTAGAGGAAAACCTTGTTGCTCTGGTTCTGGACCTGGTCTTGTTGATCTTTGGTCTGGAAAAAAAAAAACCAAAAAAAAAAACAACGTTTTTTTACAGCAGCACCGACTGTTGGTCAACTCTGGGTTCAACGTTTCTCTAAATCTGATTGGCCGGTTCACGAAGGAGAAGAAAGTCGACAGATTCAAGTCCAACTTCTTCTTCGGTACCAGAGGAGTTGACGTGGCCGAGCGGTGACATCATCGTCAGGTGATCGTTAAACTGAGTTCAAATCCCCGACGCCTTCAGGAATCCTGGGAGTTTCGAAATCGCGTTTTCCACTTTGTCTCTACTTGGACGTGATGGTCCAGCTGCACGGAGACACTGGTCCTGCCCCGGGTCGGGTCGGGTCGAGGGGGACCGTGACACCATCAACAGACGACAAGACGCTCACCCCAGCAATAAACTTGTAAGTCATAACCAGTGAACCAGAGGAAACGTTGTGTGCTGTAAAAGATATTATCGTTCTTTAACAATCATATATAGTATAGTGATATAGCATATAGTATAGACACACGTACAGTATATATGCACTAATATTTATACAAATGTATGTATATATACAGTGTATGTTTACCCATTATATATGTGTATATGTGTGTGTATACATATATACATACATGTATGAACACATATATGTATATAGCATATATATATATATATAGCATATATATAGCATATATAGCATATATATAGCATATATATATATATATATATATATATATATATATATATATATATATATATATATATATATATATATATATATATATATATATATATATATTTATATGTTTTATATATATATTTTTTATATTTTTTATATTTATATTATTTATATTTTTTAAATATTTTTTATATTTTTTAAATATTTTTTATATTTTTTATATATTTTTTAAATATTTTTTATATTTTTTAAATATTTTATATATTTTTTATATTCTATTTCCAGGCCCCCCCGTCGTGGAGCTAACCCTATTCTGGTGGGGGGGGGACGAGGATCGGTACTTGAAGTATACTGGGTACACGTGTGACGAGTACACGCGTCCGTTCGCGCGAGAGCTGCAGCAGTGGTTTAGGCCCCTCCCCTAACGATCTCATTGGTCGATGACGCTCACCTTGATCGGCACCACCTGCATGAGGATGGCGAAGTTGGTCAGGTGGTTGCACAGACACACGGAGTAGGTCATGTTCCCGTCGGAGCGGACGCAGCCCTGGTTAGACCACACCCCCTCGTTGGTGCTGGAAAAACACGCAGAGGACGGACGAGTCAGTCGGACAGGGAGTGGGCGGGCGAGCATCGGGACAGACAGAGAGACAGAGAGAGAGAGAGAGAGACAGGAACCAACAACAACATAGTAGTTAAGAGACGGGGGGGAG
>NW_007585127.1:130556-131070 GCF_000523025.1 Cynoglossus semilaevis | reverse complement strand
AGGGTGGAGGAGAGGAGGGAGAGAGAGAGAGAGAGAGAGAGAGAGGGCAGGACTGTGTTCTGTCAGTTATAAAAACAACCACCGACCAGGAAGGAGCAGGAACGACAGGGCAATTAGCAGATAAGCTGCTATCTGGGGTTGGTCAACAGTCCCGTCCTCACGTGGACAGGACGTCACGAAGTCCCACCGAGTCCTCGGTCGACCCCGACCTCCTGAGTCACTGAGTGACTGGAACTGTTGTTAGAACTGAATGAGTCACCGAGTGTTGACAACGTCACGGCGAGACCATCGGTCTCAGACGTCTGTCCTCAGGTCGGACGGTCAGACCTGAGGACAGACGTCGACGCGGACGGAGAGTCACATTTTGGTTTTCTTCTGTTTTTTTTTTTAGAAAATTCATTTTCAACCTCAGAATCGTTGTACTTTCACTCGTCCTTCCACTGTACTTATGTCTGACTGTACCTGTGAGTCTGACTGTTACTGTGTGTCTGACTGTTACTGTGTGTCTGACTGT
>NW_007585127.1:128521-130395 GCF_000523025.1 Cynoglossus semilaevis | reverse complement strand
TTCCTGGGGGGGCCGACTGTACCTGTGAGGCCGACTGTACCTGTGAGTCTGACTGTACCTGTAGGTCTGACTGTTACTGTGTGTCTGACTGTACCTGTGAGTCTGACTGTACTTGACTCCGACTGTACCTGAGTCTGACTGGGTCTGACTGTACCTGTGAGGCCGACTGTACCTGTGAGTCTGACTGTACCTGTGAGTCTGACTGTATCTGTGAGTCCGACTGTACCTGAGTCTGACTGTACCTGAGTCTGACTGTACCTGTAAGACTGACTGTACCCGTGAGTCCGACTGTATCTGTAAGTCTGACTGTACCCGCGACGGCGACAAACCCGGGGGCTCGAATCTTTTTTAATCTCCAGCAGAACCAGAACTCCAGAATCGAACCCCCGACCCAGATGAACGGGCAGGCGAGTGAGGTGGTGTTTTTTTTTTTTTTTTTAAAAAAAAAAAAAAAAAAAACCACTGACAAGAACAAACGGTATCGGTGTGGTTTGGGAACGGCGTTCCACATCAGCTCACAGCTCATCAATCAGGACTGCGACCCCACCCCCCCCCCCACCTCAGGGATTTTACACGCCGCTGTGCCTCTCCCGGCCGGTGACGTGGTTCTGCTGCTGAAACAGTTCCAGGCGGGTGAGGGCGACACCAGGAACCTGTCGTTGCCACGACAGCGTGAACAGACGGATGAGGAACCGGACGTATTTTCTGCTTCAGACGGCGTCGGCGCCCCCTGCTGGGTTTTAATGAAGTCAGCGTGGTGGGCCGTAGATCAGCCGCTGTGGCTCAGTGGGTCGGTGCCAGGACTGGACGTCTTTAAGGTTGAGCTTGTGCAGACAGTAAAGAGACGCATAAACAACGGGCGGGAAAAGGTCGGCCACACGCTGGGGGTGTGAGGGGGGGTGACTGTAGGTGGCCACTAGGGCGGCACCATTCATCGGATTTAAACAATGATGATTTTGGCTGCGGCGATTTCCACCAATAGGATCGCGGACATGTTGGCATTTTAAAAAAGTTCGGCTCTGCTTCGTACGAAATCGGGATTTCCCTCAAACTAATAGTCAAACAACCTCCAGGGGGCGACTGTAGACTGTACCTGTGAGTCCGCCTGTCCCTGTGAGTCTGACTGTACCTGAGTCTCACTGTACCTGTGAGTCTGACTGTTACTGTGTTTCTGACTGTACCTGAGTCTCACTGTACCTGTGAGTCTGACTGTTACTGTGTTTCTGACTGTACCTGAGTCTCACTGTACCTGTGAGTCTGACTGTTACTGTGTGTCTGACTGTACCTGTGAGTTTGACTGTACCTGTGATTCCGACTGTACCTGTGAGTCCGACTGTACCTCTGTGTGTCTGACTGTACCTGAGTCTCACTGTACCTGTGAGTCTGACTGTACCTGACTGTACCTGTGAGTCTGACTGTTACTGTGTTTACCTGTGAGTCCGACTGTACCTGTGAGTCTGACTGTACCTGAGTCTGACTGTACCTGTGAGTCCGACTGTACCCGTGAGTCCGACTGTACCTGTGAGTCCGACTGATACAAAACTCCCTAATTAGGAATGGAGCGTGAGCTGCGTCGTGCGTCTTGGTCAACCGTGAATAGATACGGACCAACGCTAACGCTAAAGCTAATGCTAAAGCTAACGCCACTCCACATAACACTAATCATCCCGATGTCATCATTTTGGCTGTTGAAGACGTTAGAGTCCAAAAAACACAGTCCCGCGTCCCGCGTGGACCAGTGTGGGTCTGGGCCGCGCCCCAGTTGGACCAGGAGCCCCGTGTTGAGAACCGCGGGCGTAAAGAATCATCGTCGGTGGGAGTCACGCGCGGGACTTTAACGAGGAGAACATCCGGGAGGCGAAAGAATGTTCGAA
>NW_007585127.1:121247-124121 GCF_000523025.1 Cynoglossus semilaevis | reverse complement strand
GAAGAAGAAGAAGAAGAAGAAGAAGAAGAGGAAGAAGAAGAAGAAGAAGAAGAAGAACAAAGTCACAGGTTAACGTGAGAACACGATGGAGGACCAGGAATGTGACGACGTTCCGCTAAAATGTTCCAAAAGAGGAAAAGCTCATTTACAGCCTCCTGCCGCTGCACCCTCACACTGAGGGGCTAATGGGAGGACGGGGCGCTAGCACGGACGTGACAGCGCCCGAGGAGAGTTCTAGAAGTTCTCTGTGATGTCACGGCCGCAGGAGGGGAAACTTCTAATCTGATTATAATCTGATTTACCAGAAAGAAAATTGGCGGAAATCCTTAATGTTCTCGTTCCTCCAGAGGCTAAACTAATGTTCACAGATGTTACTGATACCAGAGCTAACGTTAGCTACAACAGTCCTGGTCCAGACACCAGAGCTAACGCGAGCTACGACAGTCCTGGTACGGACACCAGAGCTAACGCTAGCTACGCCAGTCCTGGTACAGACCCCAGAGCTACCGTTAGCTACGACAGGCCCGGGACAGACACCAGAGCTATCGTTAGCTACGACAGCCCTGGTACAGACACCAGGGCTAACGTTAGCTACAACAGTCCCGGTACTGACACCAGAGCTAACGTTGGCTACGACAGTCCCGGTACAGACCCCAGAGCTACCGTTAGCTACGACAGGCCTGGTACAGACACCAGGGCGAACGGTAGCCACGACAGTCCTGGTACGGACACCAGAGCTAACGGTAGCCACGACAGTCCTGGTACGGACACCAGAGCTAACGCGAGCTACGACAGTCCCGGTACTGACACCAGAGCTAACGCTAGCTACGCCAGTCCTGGTACAGACCCCAGAGCTACCGTTCGCTCCGACAGTCCCGGTACGGACACCAGAGCTAACGCGAGCTACGACAGTCCCGTTTGTTTTTTTTTTGCTAACGTTAGCTACAACAGTCCCGGTACAGACCCCAGAGCTAACGTTAGCTCCGGTGTCTGTACCGGGAGTGTCGTGGCTAACGTTAGCTCTGGGGTCTGTACCAGGACTGGCGTAGCTAGCGTTAGCTGTGGTGTCTGTACCAGGGCTGTCGTAGCTAACGGTAGCTCTGGTGTCCGTACCGGGACTGTCGGAGCGAACGGTAGCTCTGGGGTCTGTACCAGGACTGTACTAGCTAACGTTAGCTCCGACAGTCCGGGTACAGACACCAGAGCTAACGTTAGCTCCGGGGTCTGTACCAGGACTGTCGTGGCTACCGTTCGCCCTGGTGTCTGTACCAGGACCGTCGGAGCTAACGTTAGCTCCGGGGTCTGTACCAGGACTGTTGTAGCTAACGTTAGCAAAAAAAAAACAAACGGGACTGTCGTAGCTAGCGTTAGCTGTGGTGTCTGTACCGGGAGTGTCGTAGCTAACGTGAGCTCTGGTGTCTGTCCCAGGACTGGCGTAGCTAGCGTTAGCTGTGGTGTCTGTACCGGGACCGTCGTAGCTAACGTTGGCTCTGGTGTCTGTACCCGGACTGTCGGAGCTAACGTTAGCTCCGGTGTCTGTACCAGGACCGTCGGAGCTAACGTTAGCTCCGGTGTCTGTACCGGGACCGTCGTAGCTAACGTTGGCTCTGGTGTCTGTACCCGGACTGTCGGAGCTAACGTTAGCTCCGGGGTCTGTACCAGGACTGTACTAGCTAACGTTAGCTCCGACGGTCCTGGTACAGACACCAGGGCTAACGTTAGCTACGACAGCCCTGGTACAGACCCCAGAGCTAACGTTAGCTACCACAGTCCTGGTCCGGCCACCGGAGCTAACGTTAGCTACAACAGTCCCGGTACAGACCCCAGAGCTAACGTTAGCTAGGCCAGTCCTGGTACTCACTCAGCGTGGTGAAGGCCTCTCCTGGTACAGAGATGTAACTCTTGCCCTCTGGTGGGAAGCGATAATGTTGCAGGTTGTAGTTCTGCGGGAGTTTCATCAGAGAATAATCTGCGGATCAGAACACAGAACCATTAACTAGCGGTCACTAGTCCTCAGAACCCGGTCCAGTCCTGGACTCGGCTCCTGGACTCGGCTCCTGGACTCACCTGCGACAAAGGAGGTTCCGTCCAGAGTCATGAGGGACTGAGGTCCAGGCTCCAGGTTGGTCACCATGTGCTCCATCACCCGGTCCACCGTCTCAATCAGTCCACTGACCACCGGGGTGGACTGCGGCTGCACCGGGAGTGACCACAGACACACAGACAGACAGAGACAGACAGAGAGAAAAGGCTAGGGTCAGTTCACAGTCGGTTCTCAATCTGTGGTGCGCACCTCCCTCGGGTGGCCACCAGGTGAGGTCGAAGCTAACGCGGGAAAAAAAACAAAAAACAAAAACAAACTGCTCCAACTGAATTTGGAACTTGACACACGGCTGACCGTTAGCGGCGCTAGGCTGACCGTTAGCAGAGCTAGGCTGACCGTTAGCAGAGCTAGGCTGACCGTTAGCAGTGCTAGGCTGATCGTTAGCAGCGCTAGGCTGACCGTTAGCAGCGCTAGGCTGATCGTTAGCAGCGCTAGGCTGATCGTTAGCAGTGCTAGGCTGATCGTTAGCACTGCTGGGCTAACCGTTAGCAGTGCTAGGCTGATCGTTAGCAGCGCTAGGCTGATCGTTAGCAGCGCTAGGCTGATCGTTAGCAGCGCTAGGCTAAACGTTAGCAGCGCTAGGCTGATCGTTAGCACTGCTAGTCTAACCGTTAGCAGTGCTAGGCTAACCCAGCAGCTGCGTCTTTGGACTGCTGGTCCAGACCGGGACCAGGTGCTGGTCCGGACCAGGACCAGGACCAGGTGCTGGTTCTCCTCTGACTTTTGGAATCATTATAATCCGAAAGTCCTGCAGAACTGTTGCTTTTGGC
>NW_007585127.1:119278-120182 GCF_000523025.1 Cynoglossus semilaevis | reverse complement strand
GAGGACAGGACTTCTTCTACACTTCTGAGGAAGGCCTGAGGAGGACAGAGAACAAGGGACCTCAGAACTGTTGGAGCCCCCACCGGGTCACCAGTACCAGTAAATGTGTGTTTTACATACACACACACACACATACACGTACCTGGGTCAGGTTGTTGGCCGCGTCCTGAGACATGGTCCTGTTGGGCGGGAACTCCAGGACCGGCGTGGACTCCGGGTCCTGGACACTCTGGACACTGCTGTCCACGGGGCGACTGGGCTCAGTGGACGTCTGCGGAGAGACCACGAGGAGTTCAGGTCCACAGACCATCCACAGACCGTCCAAGATCACCCCCCCACCCCCACTTACAAGTGTCGCTGTCGTAACGGTGTCCTCACCAGGGGGCGCCGGCGTGGCAGCGGAGACCACGGTCTGACCTGAGAACGGAAAGAGGACACGGACGGTGAACGCGGGCCACGTATCGAGTCCGACCCGCGTAGGCCGCACCGTCGTCACGAAAACTCAACGTCTCCGATCGTCAATTTGCAAAAACGACCACACGGGCCGGGGGGGGGGGGGTGGACCATATCGGGGGGCCGGCGGGAGACGTGGGCCGCGGGCCGCTCCCCGCGGGCCGCTCGTGTTTGGTCGATGAGTCGACGCTAGGTTTTTATAGAGGGAGAGTTGGAGGGAAATATTTCAGGGGAAACGATTTTGGTCATAAACAACCGGAACGGCAGCGAGAGCCAATGACGGCCTGTAGTACTGCAGTAGTACTGCGCAGTATTACTGCGCAGTACTACTGCAGTTTTTATGACGGTGTCACTAATGGACCAGAGCCACGACATTTTTATAAATCCGTCAGGTTCTGTCCATTTATGGCACTCTGCTGAGAAGGGGGGGGGGGGGGGGGGGGTGGGTATG
>NW_007585127.1:117208-118537 GCF_000523025.1 Cynoglossus semilaevis | reverse complement strand
AAATATATGACTAAATATATGACTAAATATGACTAAATATATAACAAAATATATGACTAAATACATGACTAAATATGACTAAATATATGACTAAATATATTACCTAATTTGACTAAATATATAACAAAATATATGACTAAATATATGACTAAATATATGATTAAATATATGACTAAATATATAACTAAATACATAACAAAATATATGTCTAAATATATAACAAAATATATAACTAAATCCATCCATCCGTGAGGAGAATCCTCCTGCCGGCGGTTCGTCGGTCCGGCGGTGCGGCGCCTACCTGTGGCCGCCTTGTAGTACAGCAGCACGTCGTTCGGGGACAGGGCCATCTCCCAGATGACGAACTCGTCGAAGGCTCCCGAGGCGAAGTGGCCGTACGTCCCGTCGTTGCCCGTGCCGATCACCAGGTCGCTGTAGCGGTCGCCGTAGCTGTCGGAGACTTTCCCGACTTGGTCGGCGGCCGTGAACGTTCCGTTGATGTAGACCTTCAGGCCGTCCCTCCTGGTCCACGTGAACAGGATGTGGGTCCAGTACGGACCTGGAACCACAGGAGCGGGGTTGGGATTTCAAAAATCAAACACAGGAGCGGGGTTGGGATTTCAAAAAATGGAAAAAATTCACATTCTCGCCACTAGGGGGTCGCTATAGCTACAGTACCCGGAACGGAGATGTTGGTCTTCCATCGGTGGTTGTTGCCCCGGGTGTAGAACTCCACGTAGCCCACGAAGGGGTTGGTGTAGACGGAGAAGCCGTTGGAAATCACCTTCCCGCCGGAGGAGACCGCGAATCGGGACTCGGCCTCGTGGTTCTTCCAGAAGAACGAGAAGGTGATGCCTGCAGGGGGCGACAAAAAACCAGTCAGCAAGTCGGTCCGCGACCCCCCGGTGCCCTTCCGATCTCTACTCACCCTGGGGGCCGCATAGGGTGGGGTCACTGATGCACGTGTTCTGGTAGTTTCCAAAGTGCAGGAAGGTGGCGCCGTTGTCTCCGTCCAGCAGGATGCCCTTGTTGACCATTCCCTCCACGATGTCTGCGACAGACGGAGCACAGACGACACACAACCGTCAACCCGCGGAGAACCAACCCCACCCGCCCCCCGCCCCCGGTGTCGTCACTCTCACCTCGGGAGACGCTCCTGTCCCCACTGACGTCGGAACATTTTTTTTTTATAACTAAATCCATCCATCCATCCATCATTAACCACTTAACTAACTAAATATATGAGTAAATATATAACAAAATATATGACTAAATATATAACTAAATCCATCCATCCATCATTAACCACTTAACTAACTAAATGTATGG
>NW_007585127.1:112644-115489 GCF_000523025.1 Cynoglossus semilaevis | reverse complement strand
AAAAAAAAAAAAACACGACTCTGTCATCAAGGTGTGGTCAAACCCTGACACTACAACCTCCAGTACACTAGGTGGCGGTATTCTCCTAAAAAATGTTGTGTTCCTTTTAAAGAAAGGAACTCTTGACCAGTATACAGTACTGTAGTACTAATAAAGTACCACTGTACTCGGTCCAAAAAAAAAACATTGCGATAAAATCGAATCATGAAAAAACAACAAGTATTATATGTATTACTACATCCCCTAGATACTACATAAAGTACTGCAGTTTTACGTGAAGTTTCCTCCTCAAACGTCTTCTAATCCGGACACATATATTTGACAACAGCTCAGAGGTCACGAGAGGTCAACCCCCGGGTCGAGAAGGAAGACGACGAAGACAGAGGGGGAAACGACAGACGTTCATTCCAGAGTACTGCAGTACTGCAGTACGTGTACGTGTGGCACATACTTATTTTACTTCCGTTAACATAACCTGGTCTGTTTCCCTTCTTGTCCCACAGCTCACGGATTCCTTTCACAACCTCCAGGGGCCAGTAATGAGAGGCTTTGGCCAAAACCTGCAGGCCTGGAGACAGAGGACAGAGGAGAGAGGAGAGCGTTCTTCACTCAGGACCGCGACCCCAAGTTTGAGAAACAATAGAGTTTTCTATTGTACATCAGGAACGACAGTGAGGACGCCCACAGAAACACGGTACACATTACTGGGAAATATATGAAAGATATTTTTTTTTTAAATAAAAACCTAATCAGCACAGTGTATAGTATACGGCTTTATGACTAAATATATCACTGAATATATGACTAAATATATATGACTAAATATGTAACAAAATATATGACTAAATATATAACTAAATATAAGACTAAATACATGACGAAATATAAGACTAAATATATGACTAAGTATATTACTAAATATATGACTAAATATAAGACTAAATACATGACTAAATATATGACTAAATATATAAGTAGATCCATCCATCCATCATCGACCGCTGAACTAGCTAAATATATGACTAAATATACAACTAAATCCATCCATCCATCATCGACCGCTGAACCAGCTAAATATATGACTAAATATATAACAAAATATATGACTAAATATATAACTAAATATATAACTAAATCCATCCATCATCGACCGCTCAACTAACTAAATGTATGACTAAATATATAACTAAATATTTGACTAAATATATAACAAAATATATATCTAAATATATGACTAAACATATAACTAAATCCATCCATCATCGACCGCTTAACTATCTAAATATATGACTAAATATATAACTAAATATAAGACTAAATATATGACTAAATATATTAGTAAATCCATCATCGACCACTTAACTAGCTAAATATATGACTAAATATAAGACTAAATATACGACTAAATCCATCCATCCATCCATCATCGACCGCTTAACTAACTAAATATATGACTAAATACAAGACTAAATATATGACTCAATATATAGCATATATTTAGTCGGCGTCTCCGCGAGCTTCGCTGCAGTTTGACTTTTTTTTTTTTTTTTTCCAACCTCACTCGCAGAGGAACGCGTTCAAACAAAAGGACCAGGGTTCGATCCCCCCCGGGGTCCAGCAGGAGATGAAAAATACACATATTTATATTTGACAAATATATTTTTAAACTCGTCCTCAGAACATTTTTTTTTACTCGGGACGTGGACCACGTCACTGTGCCCAGTCCGTTTTGGTACGTGTTTTGAAAACCCAGAACTAAACTCCGTACCTGGGTGCTTCGTGGGTTCCGCCACTTGAGCGCAGACCTGGGGACAGAACGAACAGCGTAAGTCAAGGCTACGTCATACGACGTCAAGTTAAAGTTCGTTGTTGTTTTTTTCTCTCTCTCTCACCTTCAGACAACAGACCAACACTGACAGAAGATACAACTGGAAACTCAACTCCATTTCTCTGGGGGGGAAAAAAAAAAAGTACCGTGACTTTTAACGCGATAATTTAATCCCGATGTCAAACCGGATCCAGGAGTCGGTCATGGAGTCGGTCCAGAACCTACCAGCCGCCGTCAGTCACTCACTCACTGCGGGCCGCGGGAGCCGCACGTCTCCATGATGGAAGTCCGACTCCGAGTCTCTGCGTCCGCATCTGAAAAGTTCCAGAGGAGAAGCTCCGCCGCTGGGACCCAACGTGGGGGGAAAAAAACGTCAGCTGTGACGTCACGTTTGGATGCTCCGAGGTGGGGCGTCGGAGGTGCTGGACGGTGATTGGACGATGACTTATTCAGTACTAAAAGTTTAAAGAGATTTGAATGAAAAACAAAAACAAAACGATGGTCCAAAAGTCGATCATTTAAACCAGTAGGGGGGGTGTGGCCTAGGACTGGAGCGTGACGTCATACAACCCGCATGGTCCACCCCAGCGACGACAACATGGAGATGGACCGTCTACTGGACGGACAGAACCGATCTTCTCCTCCTCCTCCCCCCTCTGGTCACCGATGGGATACCAGGTGAGTAAAACATGTAAGGGTGAACAGCACCATCTTGTGGCCACGTACCGCCACAGACAGCTTTGTTATTGGTTATGTTGCATATTAAATGTTTTATATGGAAACATATGTGTATATATATATATTTAAAAATATATATTTATATAGATATATTTAGATCGATTTTACGGTGAGAAAATCGATGAGAAATATAAAAAATATATAAAAAAAAATATATATAAACACAACCATCCATCCATCATTAACCACTTAACTAACTAAATATATGGCTAAATATATAACAAAATATTTGACTAAATATATAACAAAATATATGACTAAATATATAACTAAATCCAT
>NW_007585127.1:110848-111685 GCF_000523025.1 Cynoglossus semilaevis | reverse complement strand
ATATATATAACTAAATATAAGACTAAATATATGACTAAATATATTAGTAAATCCATCCTTCCATCATCGACCGCTTAACTAACTAAATGTATGACTAAATACATAACAAAATATTTGACTAAATATATAACAAAATATATATATAAATATATAACAAAATATATAACAAAATATATGACTAAACATATAACTAAATCCATCCATCCATCATCGACCGCTTAACTAACTAAATATATGACATTGTTCGATAAACCGCGGAGGGGGAGGAGGATGATGACGCGTTCAAATTTCCCGTGATGATTTGTTTTTATTTCTTTGTTATTTTTTATTTTGTTGTTTGTTGTTTGTCTGAACTCGAAACTCTTCTTCTAAACCAAAGTTAATGCACTGGTCCCACTGCTGTATTTGACCAGTATATAGGCCATATGTTATTCTGTATATCAGCCATGTAAATTAATATGCAAAAAGAATATTTATTATTAATTATGACTGCTGTGATTAAAATGTGTTTTGAAATGAAACCAACGCAAGTTTTCTTAGATTTTCTAAAGCTGGAAGAAGAAACTACCATTTTTATTTCTAATAAGTCTTTGTAGCCTTGGTAATTATCAAGAATTATATGAAGTTGAAATAGTTGATTAAATTTAAATTGTTAACCCCAGGACTTGCATGTCCAATGAGTTTTCACAGTGGGAAAGTAGATTTTCCAACAAAATAATTGAATAATTTTTTTGTACCCGCGTGTACTTCACTCACTGACTGTCTGATTCCGGTATTTTTTGTTTTTTTGTTTTTTTTTTTTTTTATTCTTCGATGTGTTTTGTCATTAACCGACGC
>NW_007585127.1:108408-109736 GCF_000523025.1 Cynoglossus semilaevis | reverse complement strand
ATATATATAACTAAATATAAGACTAAATACATGACTAAATATAAGACTAAATATATGACTCAATATATTAGTAAATCCATCCTTCCATCATCGACCGCTTAACTAACTAAATGTATGACTAAATACATAACAAAATATTTGACTAAATATATAACAAAATATATATCTAAATATATAACTAAATATATAACAAAATATATGACTAAACATATAACTAAATCCATCCATCCATCATCGACCGCTTAACTAACTAAATATATGTTCGATAAACCGTATCGTAAACCGAGGCGAAGTAACGATATCTGTAACGTCAGTCTGTTATTATGAAAAACACGTACAACGTCCTGGACGACGAAAGTCGTCATGGAAAATCCGAAAAAAATGATTTTGTCGTATCGCGATATCGTGACCTTTGATCTGTGCGTGTGTGTGTGTGTGTGTGAAGGAACAAAGGAGCATCTGGACGCACTGATCGGTGACATCAGAGGAAACGCCAACGTGGTTCGGTCCAAACTCAAATGTCAGTAGACGTGTAAAAAAAAAAACGTCGACCGTCCGAACGGTCAGTCGCGCCGGACGTCTGATCATGTGACTTGACCGTGTGACCCGCAGACATGGAGCAGACCATGCCGACGGACAACGCCGTGAACCGGTCGTCTGTGGACTTCAGGATCCAGAAGACACAGGTGGGTGGAGACGGAACGGAGGACGAGGACGACGAGGACGAGGACAACGATGATGGTGTTTCGATGGTATGTGTGTGACCATGTGTGTGTGTGTGTTTTCCCGAACCTCAGTACACGGTGTTGTCCAGGAGGTTCGTGGAGGTCATGACCCAGTACAACGAGACGCAGGTGTCCTTCCGGGAACGGAGTAAAAGGAGGATCCAGAGACAGCTGGAGATCAGTGAGTACCATCGACCGTTAGCCCCGGTGTTCAACGAAACACCGGTGTGTACGTCTGGGTTTAAAACACATATATTTAGCGGGAATATGGAATATATATATATATATATATATATGTGGGGCGTCGTCCGTCCGTCCGTCTTCGCTGGTTCTGTGTCCGCCCCGAAATATATGAGAGGTATTTTTAAATAAAAACCTAATCAGTGAGTCAGTGTAAAAACAGCGCAGTGTATGGTGTACGGCTTTATGACTACATATATGACTAAATATATAACAAAATATATGACTAAATATATATGACTAAATATATGACTAAATATATATGACTAAATATATGACTAAATATATAACTAAATATGTGACTAAATATGTATGACTAAATATATGACTAAATATATGACTAAATATATGACTAAATATATA
>NW_007585127.1:104528-107559 GCF_000523025.1 Cynoglossus semilaevis | reverse complement strand
TGACAACAGCGCTACCTCAAGCTGTGGGCCACATGGTCCACGTGGTCCACATGTGGACCAGGGACTGGTTCTGGTTTGGTTCTGGTCACTGACAAACTCTATGTTCCGGTCCAGCTGGACGAGTGACGACTGACGAGGAGCTGGAGGCCATGTTGGAGAGCGGGAACCCGACCATTTTCACGTCTGACGTGAGCATTGCTGTCGTTCTCCTCCGCGCCACCAGGTGGCGCCGTCTTTGTCAAAAACCACCCAAAAAAAAAAAAAAAAAATTTTTTTTTTTCTTTCTCCCTCAGATCATTTCCGACTCCCTCATCACACGTCAGGCGGTGGACGAGATCGAGTCCCGTCACCAGGACATCATCCGTCTGGAGACCAGTATCCGAGAGCTTCACGCCATGTTCATGGACATGGCCATGCTGGTGGAGACGCAGGTGAGAGGAGCGCCCCCTGGTGGAGCGTTAAGCTATTGCGCCACCTGAGGGTGTCCGTTTTGTCTCTCACTCAGGTTTGGTTTGAGGACATTTTTGTGGAGACGCTTTTAGGATGTTCAATACCTAGCGCCACCTGCAGGCCAGAATGGGCCGTTTCCGTTTCAAAACCACAGACTAGCCTCTCTGAAGAGTTTCCGATTCTCCGCAGGGCGACATGGTCAACAACATCGAGACGAACGTCTCCAACGCCGCCGAGTACATCGTCCGCGCCAAGGAGGAGACCAAGAAGGCCGTACGGTACCAGAAGAAGTCCAGACGGGTAAGGGCTCCGTCCTGGTCCTGGTCCAGGTCCTCGCGTCTTTTCAGTTCCTGGTGTGACCAGGTGCGGGTAAAACAGCGCCCTCTCTGTTCAAACAGAAGTACATCATCCTGGCCTTCGCGCTGCTGATCCTCGTCGCCGTCGTCGCACTGGTCGTCGGTCTGTCCGTGGGACTGACCAAGCCTCCGGTCTGAGGGGTCGGCGGTACCAGGTGTCAGGTAAACCATGTGACGTCAACAAACTAGTCCCGCAGCTGGTTCTCAACCTAGGGCTCGCTGACTGGTTCGGGGGGGTCACTTTGATTTCACCAGGACAAAAAAAAAAAAAAATTAAATTTATATCTACCTGTCAACAAGAGAGGACGTCAAAATGTAATGACCCCGGTGCAGTACCACCGCAGGGCCACTGGAGGTCGCCATTTTAACACTTTTTTTTTTGTTCCAATTTTGACAGAAATATCTCTGTGTTGCCATGTGCGGGGGTGCTGCCCCCACACCTCCCCCGACCCTCTTCCGCCCCCTGTTGGATTACAGGTGTTACAGGAATATTTGACTGGGAATTGGTGATACAACAAAAAAAAAAAAAAATCAACAAACCGACGAAGGAGATACGGGACCAGGATGTACTTCCATTTTATTGACATTTTTTTTCTTACGGCCTTTTCTACGCTAACGTTTACCTGTAGCTAACATGTGTTTTTGTTTTTTGTTTTTCAACGTTACGATAAACGCTTACCTTTTTTATTTATTTATTTATTTTTTTTGTATTGAAATAAAGTGCAAATATATATTAACGACGGACGCGACTCACCTCCAACGGGGGGACGTATTCAGTCAGTTCAGAGGAAAGTCCAACATCGGAGGACGCGTGAGACCGACGAGCTTTGAAGTCCAAGTCTTTGATGTTTCACGGAAACCAGGAAGTGGAACGCGGCCTCGGAGAACGCCATCTGTGAATGTAAATGAGTGTGACTAAAAATGATCCACATACATTTGTAATATTAAATATATATATATATATATATGTTGATTAAATACATGTGACCGTATGGCAAAATGTGAGTCAATCCTTATATGGTCATCAATTCCGTTTTACAGATTAGATCTAAGAACAGAACGACGTCCGAGTGCTCACTGTGTTGGGTTGCACTGCCATCTTGCGGCCACGGGAGGCATTATTTCTGTACCCTAATATCTTTTGTCAGACACCGCGACCTGATTTCGATCATTTAAAGAACCTACTTTACGTTTTCGTTGTTCCGTTTCGTATTCGTAAGTGTTTTTAACAACGTGTTTTAACACGTGAAAAGTCCGTTTGAAGCGTTGTTTATTCAGAATAAATTCAACTTTACGGTGTTTTTACGGTGTTTTTTTAAGGACATTACGTTGAAGAGGAGTGACGTCAACGTTCATTCAACGTTCATATCTATCATTTGTCGACATTTCGTACGGTTTATAGTGTTTTTTCGCTCACATCTTTCTCTCACCGTCACCAGTCCGTTCTGACTCTGTTAGCAGGAGTGCTACACGTTAGCCGCTAACGTAAACAACGACATCTTTACGTTAGCCGCTAACGTAAACAACGACAACGACATCTTACATTCAACGTTCATATCTATCATTTGTCGACATTTCGTACGGTTTATAGTGTTTTTTCGCTCACATCTTTCTCTCACCGTCACCAGTCCGTTCTGACTCTGTTAGCAGGAGTGCTACACGTTAGCCGCTAACGTAAACAACGACATCTTTTTTTTAAAACTTTTGCTTCAATAAAAACGTTTTTTTTTTAAAAAAAATTAAAAATTATTCCTCCATTTCAGCTCCGCAGCAAAACTTCCGGTTCATCCCGAACAACAACCCGCCGAAGGTTTGTTTTTCTAACCGACTTCCTGGATTCTCCTCTGCACATGCGTAGTAAGACGGTATTGTCCAATGAGACGTTGAAGCGGCGGGAAGAGAGGGGCGGGAAGCAAACCCCCCCCATGATGGCTTCTTCGCTCTACTGCGCATGTGTCAAGCGGGTTGGCAAAGACGGAAGCAAGTTGTACTCTTTGACTCAACCTCGAACAAAATGAATCCCGGAACCGGAAACTGGGTTTTAAATATTTATGACCGCTTTAAATGTGTTCCCGCCGTTGTTTTTTTTTTTTTTTTTTTTTTAAACGCGGTGAATTAACATTGAATGAATGAATAGATGATTGACAGGAGAACTTTAACCATGTATCGATACATTTATTTAACTAGTTAATATTTAATCTGGTTATTAGTTACCTATTGGAGGA
>NW_007585127.1:101986-103139 GCF_000523025.1 Cynoglossus semilaevis | reverse complement strand
CCCCCCCCCCCCCCCCCCCCCCCCCCTCTCTCCCTCCCTCCCTCTCCCTCTCTCTCTCCCTCTCTCTCTCTCCCATACACTGATGAACCATTTTATGCTACAGAGCTGCAATAACCATCGTCCCGGTTCTTCCTCCTCCTCCTCTTCTTCTTCTTCTTCTTCCTCTTCTTCCTCCTCCTCCTCCTCCTGCTGCTGCTGCTGCTGCTGCTGTTCTGTCCCCCGTCCTACCGCCACGCTAGGAGACACTTGATAATCCGTCCTCCCTGTTTCTGCCGCCGCCGCCGCTACTAAGGTACAGTACCGTCCACTGCCGGCTGTCAAGTGTTTTTTTTTTTTTCTCTGTGTCAAGGATCGTTCTGGCTGTTACTGCTGCTGCTGCTGGGGAGGGAGAAAAAAAAAAAAAAGGGAAGATGACAACAACACCTTCCATGTCTTCCACTGTCAGCAGCACAGACGCTGCAGCCTCCAGAGCAGTCCAACCCCCTGGTCCAGGGTCTGTGGTCCAGGGTCTGTGGTTCTGTGGTCCACCGTGAGCAGCCAGAGGACATGACACATCATCTCCGTGCACTTTATTCTGATGATGTCTCAGGTCCCTGGCCTGGTCACCGAGGACCCCCCCCAAAAAAACGGGGTCTGGAGTCGAGCAGAGACGAGGAGGAGTGTGTTTGTAGTCGGTCGATGTCCTGGGATTATTGGGCTGTGAATGGTTGCGTGCCGTGTATGTGTGTGTGGAGAGGGTCCTCCAGGTGACAGTGATGAGAAACAGACGATGTGGGCTTCATCCGTCCGTCCATCCGTCCGTCCGTCCGTCCACTCCACCTCCTCTGACCAGTGACTCAAACCCAAGGTTGACCCCGGACACGTGGTCAGTCCGCCACCACAGACCCCCGTGGAGACAGACCGTCGTCCACCGTCACACCCACAGTTGGAGTCACTTCAGAGCAGGGGGAGACGGAAGGGTGCGCTACACCCACCTGTCCACAGGGGGTCACTGTTTCCAGTTCACGGTACCATCTTAAAACCAAATCCACCGATACTCTCTCTGTCAGAACTGACACTGGTCTGTGAGCCTCATCAACTGACATGGTCTGTGAACCCCATCAACTGACACTGGTCTGTGAACCTCATCAACTGACATGGTCTGTGAACCTCA
>NW_007585127.1:99183-100099 GCF_000523025.1 Cynoglossus semilaevis | reverse complement strand
TCCAGCTCGTCAGTAGTCCAGGTACTCAGTAGTCCAGGTCCCAGTAGTCCAGGTCCCCAGTAGTCCAGGTCCCCAGTAGTCTCCTCTGTAAACCTTGGTCCTGATGACATGTGGTCATGTGACTGCTCCTCTTATGCAGCATCAAACATCAGTGCTCACACACACACACACACACACACACACTCACACACACATACACACACAGCTGCCGACGGAGATCAGTGTTACGTAACAGTGACCGCTGGGACCGCGTGTCTAATCCAACCACGGGTCAGAGAGCTGGAGCAGCAATACCGACCAATCGCTGAGCACATCTGTCCGAGGATGCCGCTGAAGATGCTAACGCTAACGAGCTAACACGGGGAGCTAACCAGAACGGTAGCCACCGCTAGTAGGACCCAGAAACCCTATGTTGAGCCTCACATGTCTCACACACGCACACGTCACATGTAGGCTGAGAGGACACTGCACCCTACTGGCCAACAACAGCAGGTAGAACAGACACAGCAGGAACACACAGTCCTCCTGTCTGCACACACACACACACATGCACGTACTCTAATTGCCGTCTTGCCCCGGGGTTGTGAGATGTGCAGCTGGGGACAGTGGTCTGTGAACCTCACCGGTTCTAGAAGCTTCTTTGTAGCTTTGTCTTTGCTGGTGTTTCAACACGTGGTTCACCCTGAAAACGTGGTCCTCCGTGATGGCTGTCAGAGGTCAGGAGGTCAGGGGGTCAGGGGGTCAGGGGTCGGGCTGTTGATGTTTGAATTGAATCAGTTTGAATGAGTCAACGGCTAAATGTTAGCAAAGCTAACGCTAATTTAGAACGACATTCCAAAACAGACCTGAGATCACTGACCTCAGATCACTGACCTCAGATCACTGACCTCAGATCACTGACCTCAGATCACTGACC
>NW_007585127.1:96820-97913 GCF_000523025.1 Cynoglossus semilaevis | reverse complement strand
GGTAGAGGGAGGCGGGGGGGGTGGACCCACTGCACCATAGCATTAGCATTCAGCAATGAGACGTGTCAGGGACACCAGACAAAATAGGTCACATTTAGGGGACCACAAAAAACGGGGCTTGGGGTTTGGAACTCGGAACTGCAGTAACAGCGCCCTCCTCTGGACACAGAGGGGAACAACAGCAGCAGCAGAAGAACAGGAGGACTACTGGGTTTTTTTTTTTTGTAATTTAGTGCTGGCTAAAATGACTTGAGCTCATGTTAGCCCCCTGGTGGTAACTCACAGTAGTGCAGTCAGTGGAGACACAACTGCCATAACGTCCCTCAACTGCCACCAGAGGGAGCCTCAGTGTGTCTGTGTCTGTGTCTTGGCCTGGTGTCCAGTGTTTTTCTCACTGAGCGTAGCGTCGTCGTTAGCGGCGGCTACTGCGCGCGTTAGCGTAGCCGACGCCTCCCTCTGGTGCGAACGGGCTAACGGATGTAGCCCAGTGTTGTTGTTGTTGTCGTCCTGATGATGAGGTCGGCGGTTCGAGTCCCTGTCGGGGCGATTCTGGTGGAACGCTAATGCTAGCAGCGGAGTTAGCGTTGTCCATTTCGCTCTGCTACTGTCCGCTCCTATTGGCCGAGCGCCGAGCTGAGGATGTGACCGATCGCCATCTGTGTCTGTGGGCGGGGCTCACTGACGGGATGTGACCGATCGCCATCTGTGTCTGACGCACGTCGGGCGAGACATGAGCACAGTCTGGTCATGGTGCGAAGCCGACGTCCAATCAGAGCCCAGGGTTCTGCGTCACACACATATGCCTCATCACCCAGATGGAACCGATCGGAAAAAAAAACAAAACAACAACAACAACAGTTCCGACACGTCGTCTTCACCCAAACAGACACCAGCGAAAAATATTCACGCCGTCTCAGTGGTGTCTCACATGTCGTCCTCGTCCTCCCCCCCGTCCTCGTCCCCCCGTCTCTCTCTCTCTCTCTCTCTCTCTCTCATCAGACCAACACATTCTATTCACTGTCGTTCTATAATTACACCTAGGAACAACTGTTAGCATCTGGAACTGTTGTTGGAACTGTTGTTGGAACTGTTG
>NW_007585127.1:93498-96555 GCF_000523025.1 Cynoglossus semilaevis | reverse complement strand
TGGAACTGTTGGAACTGTTGGAACTGTTGTTGGAACTGTTGGAACTGTTGTTGGAACTTTTGGAACTGTTGTTGGAACTTTTGGAACTGTTGCAATTGTTGGAACTGTTGGAACTGTTGTCGGTGTTGGAACTGTTGGAACTGTTGGAACTTTTGGAATTGTTGTTGGAACTTTTGGAATTGTTGGAACTTTTGGACCTGTTGCAATTATTGGAACTGTTGCAATTGTTGGAACTGTTGCAATTGTTGGAACTGTTGCAATTGTTGGAACTGTTGCAATTGTTGGAACTGTTGCAATTGTTGGAACTTTTGCAATTGTTGGAACTTTTGGAACTGTTGGAACTTTTGGAACTGTTGGACTTGGACCCCAGGACTCCAGAGGGACATTTTCCTCCAGTCAGTGTCCCTCTGTTGTCAGTACCAGGTCCGGGGTCAGATGAAGGGGTCAGTGACCTCTGACCCCTGGTTTCGTTGTCCATCCATTTTGTACCTGTGCTACGCGGCGCTAACCGCTGAAAACCCGCTAGCTGCCGACGAGCTAACTGTGAGCGACACTAGTTCAACTGCGGCAGGTTAAAGGTGCTAGTACCGATGAGAGAACCGATGAGGGTCAGAGGTCAGATGACCGCGAGGCTGTGACGTGGTTTTTCTGGTTCGTCGCCCGGAGGTTTTTCGTTTCGTTCCTCCGTCGGTTTAAGGTGTCGCAGCTTTTCTAGTGAAACCAGAACCGTGTCGGGAAAGTCCTGCGTTTGTGCCGTTTGAGTCGGATCGATGGAAACATCCTGGAGGAAGTTCTCTGGGGGGAAAAAAAGTAACTGTAACTGTAAAAGTAACTGTAACAAAAAGTTACAAAAAAAATAATTTTTTTTAGCTAACGTCTCACTAGCTAATAATGCTAGTTTTAACCTGCTAAGCTAAAGTAACTGTAACAATAACTGTAACAGTAACTGTAACTAACTGTAACAGTAACAAAAAGTTACAAAAACGTTTTTTAAAAAAAAAATTTTTTTAGCTTTTCCTTTTTTTAGCTAACAAATCACTAGCTAATAATGCTAGTTTTATCCAGCTAAGCTAAAGTAACTGTAACAGTAATTGTAACAGTAACAAAAAGTTACAAAAACGTTTTTAAAAAAATATTTTTTTTTAGCTTTTCTTTTTTTTTAGCTAACGTCTCGCTAGCTAATAATGCTAGTTTTATCCAGCTAAGCTAAAGTAACTGTAACAGTAATTGTAACAGTAACAAAAAGTTACAAAAATGTTTTTTAAAAAAATTTTTTTTTAGCTAACATCTCGCTAGCTAATAAAGCTAGTTTTATCATGCTAAACTAATTCTGCTAAGCTAAAGTAACTGTAACAAGAAGTTACAAAAACGTTTTTTAAAAAATAATTTTTTTTTTAGCTAACGTCTCTCTGGCTAATAAAGCTAGTTTCGTCATGCTAAGCTAATTCTGCTAAGCTAAAGTAACTGTAACAAAAAGTTACAAAAAACGGTTTTTAAAAAAAATAATTATTTTTAGCTTTTCTTTTTTTTTAGCTAACGTGTCACTGGCTAATAAAGCTAGTTTTATCATGCTAAACTAATTCTGCTAAGCTAAAGTAACTGTAACAAGAAGTTACAAAAACGTTTTTTAAAAAATAATTTTTTTTTAGCTAACGTGTCACTGGCTAATAAAGCTAGTTTTATCATGCTAAACTAATTCTGCTAAGCTAAAGTAACTGTAGCAAAAAGTTACAAAAATGGTTTTAAAACACAAATTTTTTTTTTAGCTTTCTTACGGCTTTGTGTGCACGCTAACGTCTCACTAGCTAATAAAGCTAGTTTTATCATGCTAAGCTAAAGTTACTGTAACTGTAACAAAAAGTTACAAAAATGTTTTTAAAACACAAATTTTTTTTTTAGCTTTCTTACGGCTTTGTGTGCACGCTAACGTCTCACTAGCTAATAAAGCTAGTTTTATCATGCTAAGCTAAAGTTACTGTAACTGTAACAAAAAGTTACAAAAACGTTTTTTAAAAAAAATAATTTTTTTTTAGCTAACGTCTCATTAGCTAATAAAGCTAATTTTAATATGCTAAGCTAATCCTGCTAAACCAATCTATTAACTGTAACAAAAAGTTACAAAAACGTATTTTAAAAAATTTTTTTTTTTAGCTAACGTCTCATTAGCTAATAAAGCTAATTTTAATATGCTAAGCTAATCCTGCTAAACCAATCTATTTTTTTTCAATGCTTATTGTGTGGCTAACTCCAACCTAGCGCTCACCTCATCTCCGGCGTTATCGGCTGCTAACGTCAACCGAATTACCAGTAACAGCCCACGCTGGTCCCCGGACGCTAGTACAGAAAAAACGCGGTCCACGCCCCGGTACTTGGGACAACGAGGCTCTCTGTCCATCCGTCCGTGACACCGCGGTCCCTCTTACTCTCCGCGACCCAGAAGTTTGCATTAGCACAGACTGGTGGTTTTTTTTTCTTTTCTGCGGAGACACCAGAGCCGGTGGCGTCTGTAATTCTATCGGCGCCCTCTAGGCTCAGGTTTCGCGCGCGGAGAGAGAGAGCGGTTTTTGTTTTTTTTTGTCGTCACCTGGGCTCCATTCCTGCCGTACCAGCGGAGACCAGAGGCCGAGGCACAGACCGAGGCACAGACCGCCGCTCTCTGGACATGAGGGAACTAGTCTTCAAGGCCTGCACCGTCTCTGTGTGGGAGAGGGTAAGCCCCCCCCCCCTCGACCCCCCCCCGAGTGTCTGTGTTTCGTCTGTGTTCATTTCCTTCCTTCTCCTGGTTACGGCTCACTGACCGAGCCGACCGACCGAGCCGGCTGTCTGTGGTTGGGTTGGACCATCGATCTGATAACCAGCTAACCAGCTAACCAGCTAACCAGCTAACCAGTCAGTCACCAGCTGTGCTAACCAGCTAACCAGTCAGTCACCAGCTGTGGGACCTGAGTGGAGGTTCTGGACCAGAGTCTGGACCAGGTCTGGACCAGGTCTGGACCAGGTCCTCCACAGTGAACAAACATACCAGGCCTTCAGGGACCAGTGTCTGGAGGGGGGGGC
>NW_007585127.1:90058-90690 GCF_000523025.1 Cynoglossus semilaevis | reverse complement strand
GTAGCTAACGTTAGCTCTGGTGTCTGTACCAGGACTGTCGTAGCTAACGTTAAAGCATTAACTCCATGCAGCGATTATTCAATTCTTCCGTCCAATCGTCTGGCTAGATAAACGGTTTGGCAGCTAGATGGCGCAGCAGGCCACGTTGGCTGCTCAGAGGCATCTGTTTCTACCATTGTGCCAGACTCCTGTGGGGGGCGAGAGCCTCAGTTTGTACCACCTACCGGGTAACACCTGTCTCCTTTTAGCCCACGCTGAGTTCTCCTCAGCTCCATCCAAACCCACAGAGCTCAGTGGGGCCTCAGCATCTGATTGGCTGCTGCAGTGAGCCTCAGACTCATCGTCCAATCACAGCAGAGAGACTCTGAACATAATCACTGCTGGGTTTTCATTCATGTTGACAACAGTTTGGGGGAATCCTCTGTTCTAATTGGTCATTGCTGAGCTGCTGCCATGCAGTACCTCCCCCTCACCACCGGGAGCTAATGCTCCGAAATAACGGCGTATGCTCCGTGTGATGAAACAGCGGCTAGAATGAAAAAAAAGACATGCTAGCTGCTAAATGTTAGCAAAAGTTAGCATGGCTCTGTAGCACATAGAGAATCAGCGGTGCGTCAGCATGGCTCCGCAGC
>NW_007585127.1:88641-89469 GCF_000523025.1 Cynoglossus semilaevis | reverse complement strand
TAGAGAATCAGCGGTGCGTTAGCATGGCTCCGTAGCACGCAGAGAATCAGCGGTGCGTTAGCTGCGTTAGCATGGCTCTGTACCACGCAGAAAATCAACGACGCGTTAGCTGTGTTAGCATAGCTCCGTAGCACGTAGAGAATCAGCGGTGCGTTAGCATGGCTCTGTAGCACGTAGAGAATCAGCGGTGCGTTAGCATGGCTCTGTAGCACGTAGAGAATCAGCGGTGCGTTAGCATGGCTCTGTAGCACGTAGAGAATCAGCGGTGCGTTAGCTGAGTTAGCATGGCTCTGTAGCATGTAGAGAACCAGCGGTGCGCTAGCGCTAGCACACGTCTTAAACTTGCGACATGTTAGCAGCGCACTAGAACATGGAGTGTTAGCGCTGTGCTAGCATACCGTGTTTTGGATTAGAAGCTAGTTCATTTTCATGAAGCTAACGCCGCTAACACACTCGGCCATGTTCCTTCTTTTGGGGGCATTTTTAGGGCTAGTACCGCCACCTACTGGTCTGGAAAGAAATTTTTGAACGTGCGTTTTTTTTTTAAATTTATTTTATTAAACATTAGCCATTAGCTCCTGTAGCTAACGATCGGCGCTAACCCAACCAGGACACGTCCGTCGTCGCGCGGGACGATGGTGCAGTGGACGGCGGCCGCGCGTCACGTCCTGACCCCGTGTTGGTATGAACCAGGTGGTGTTTCTCCTCCCCTGCAGCAGGGGGCAGCGTTCTGGGTGGTCACCTTCTGCTCTTCTTCTTCTTCTTCTTCTTCTCAGGAGACTGAGGTCGTCAGCACCGGGAAGGAGTTTGACGTCGACGACACCGGAG
>NW_007585127.1:81071-88256 GCF_000523025.1 Cynoglossus semilaevis | reverse complement strand
ATGTGTATATATGTATATATATTTGTGTACATATATGTATATATATATATAGGTATATATATGTGTGTGTATATATGTATATACATGTGTGTATATATGTGTATATATGTATATATATTTGTGTACATATATGTATATATATATGTATATAGGTATATATATAGGTATATATATGTATATTTGTGTATATATACATATATATACATATATATGTATATATATATGTATGTATATAGGTATATACATATATGTGTGTGTGTGTGTTGATGTTCCTCTGACTCGTCCCTCATTGGTCAAACATAAGGCAGTTGTTGACTCCACTGTAACTCAGCGTCATTAACAACAACACTGACTGACTGACTGACACTGACTGACACTGACTGACTGACTGACTGACTGACTGTGACACTGACTGACTGTCACTCCTGACAACAGTCGTCCTCCACACGGTGGAGCTGCTTGTTTCACAGCTCACGTCACGTCACGTCACGTTGACAGACACCGACTCCACTGAGTCAGAACGACACGGGGAGGGGGAGGGGGGGGGGTGCGTGTGTGGGTGCACGCTGATGAGAAAGTCAATATATACATATATATATACATACTGTGCGACCCGGTAACGGATAAGCAGATGAAAATGGATGGATGGATGGATGGATGGATATATTCGTACATACATATACAAACATACATACACATATATACATATATACATACATATATATACAAACATACATATAAATACATACATACATACATTTATTCATACATACAAATACATACATACATACATATATTTGTACATACATATACATACATACATATACAAACATACATACATATATACATACATATATATACAAACATACATATAAATACATATATTCATACATACAAACATACATATATTCATACATACAAATACATACATACATACATCTACATACATATATTTGTACATACATATACATACATACATATACAAACATACATACATATATACATACATACTGTACATACATACACATACATATATACATACATACATACATACTGTACACACATATATTTGTGCATACATAAATACATACATACATACAGTACATATATAAATACATATATACATACATACTGCACATACATATACATACGTACATATATAAACACAGTATATCCGTACATACATACTGTAAATACATATATATACACATAAATGCATACAGTACATATACATACATATATACTGTACATACATATACATGAATATATATATAAATGTATATGCATATATATACATGTATATATGTATGTGTATATATTTATATATATATATTCATATATATTCAGTGGTTCCGTCTCCTGTCGCTGTAGTTGCTTCAATGACCCACCGCGAAATGGGAAAAAAAAAAAAAATCCCTAAGTAGAGCTGAGATCATTATTATATTATAGACATATATATATATGTTTTAACCCTTTACACCGACCTGTCCCGTCCCCTCAGTGGTCCACGCCCCCCCCCCCCACCTGTTTGCTGTGTAACCAATCAAACGTCATTTGTTCCCACTGAAGGAGAATGAAGTCCAGGACCTGTTGGAGCAGAGCAACCACTTCAACCTGCAGTTGATCAACCAACACCAGGTCCAGCAACATGACAAGGTCAGGAGGTCATAACATGATGCATTCTGGGAAATTCACCAAAAAAAACCCCCCAAAAAAAACTGGAGACCAATTGATGAAGCAAACAAATCCAAAAAAAACATGTTTTTTTTTTTCATTGTCATTGACAAAAACAGCAGGAAAAAAAAAAAAACCCCAGACACATGTAGGCAACAGCTCCCTCTGGTGTCCGCAGGTGAAGTCGCACTATGCCCAGCTGGAGGAAGCCCTTGGTGTTGTGACGCAGGAGAGAGATTTCGCCGTGCGGCAGAGGAACCAGCTCCGAGTCAAACTGGAGAACCTAGAGCAGGTGCTCAAGGTGAGGCCGTTACCCACAATGCACTTCTGCGACTTGAAGTAGCGGCGTTAGCGAACGCACCGCAGGAACCGACACTCTGTTGGTACTTTTGTTTCACTTTATTAAATGGCCACTAATTTTGTCGTTTAATTTTGTTTGTTTGTTTCTATAGAAAGAGGAAAATGAATTGATGCTAAGTTTAGCCTAGCATGCTAAAGTTAGCATGCTAGGCTAAAGTTAGTCTAGCATGCTAACTAGCAAAAGATATAGTAGTAGCTTCAAGGGGGAACTAAATCGAACTGCTAACGGCCTCGCAGCTCGACTTCTTTCGGGCCCGTCAGATCTGAATTTTGAGAGTGTCATGACTGCCCCCTGCTGGTGGTTTTTATATACTGGTGTCCAATGTATTTAAAGCAGTGATTTTTTTTTAAATTTTTTTTTTACTAATTTATATATCGACGACAACGAACGTGACTCGATTCCAACCAGAGATCGGATTCCCGCCCCCCGACGTACCACTAGAGGGAGCACTCCCGTAGTTTTGACGTTTGACGTTAGCCGATCATCGGCCTCTCCTGACGCGCCGCGTCAATTCCCGCTAACTAACGGAGGTCCACTCTCTGTCCTCTCCGTCTCTACCGTCCCCACTTCCTGTCCCCCTCCTGTCCCACTTCCTGTCCCACTTCCTGTCCCGGCACTAGCATATGCGCGAGGCGGCAGAGCGGCGGCAGCAGCTAGAGTTGGAGCATGAGCAGGCGTTGGCTGTACTCAATGCAAAGCAGCAGGAGATTGACCTTCTCCAGAAGGTAAGGCACTCGGGGGTCACCGCTGCCCCACCGTGACCTCTGACACAGGCCCCCACCACCCACGTCCGGCGGTTGCTTCCATCACCCTCACTGCGTCCCCCCCCAAAATGAAAAAAAAAAAAAAAAAAAAAATACAAGCTAGTCCTTTATCGCCACTAGTTGGCACCAAAAGGTCTAAGGTTCGAGTCCAGGTCAGGTTCGCTGAGCACGGCAACGTTCCACCGTACGCTGCTGCTGCCCCCCCTGTGGTCCCAGTCGGTTGTATGCAGTGGTGACTCTGAGGTCACCGGGGGTCAGAGGTCACGGGGGGTCAGAGGTCACCGGGGGGGTCAGTGGCTGTAGTTTGTCTCCCTTGGTGGTGAAGTGAAACCGTTCACGCTGCCGTTGGGTTTTTTTTTTTTCTCCCCCCAGGCTCCGATTGAGGCTAAAAAGGAACATGAAGGCGCCGTCCATCTGTTAGAGGTGAGTCGGTACCGCCGGCACCGCAGGAACCGACACTCTGTTGGTTTCACTTTCTTAAATGGCCACCGTTGATTTTATTTATTTTGGGTTTTTTTTTTTTTTATAGAAAGAGGAAAATGAACTGATGCTAACTTTAGCTTAGCATGCTAACTTTAGCATGCTAGGCTAAAGTTGGTCTAGCATGCTAACTAGCAAAAGATGAACTAAATTGATGCTAACTTTAGCCTAGCATGCTAAAGTTAGCCTAGCATGCTAACTTTGGCAAAAGAGAAAATTAATGAATGCTAACTTTAGCCTAGCCTGCTAAAGTAAGCTTAAAGTTGGCATGCTAGGCTAAAGTTAGCCTAGCATGCTAACTTTGGCAAAAGAGAAAATTAATGAATGCTAACTTTAGCCTAGTATGTAGGTGTGACTGTTTCATTTTGTTTTGGGGTTTGTTTTTTTTTTATAAAAAGAGGAAAATGAATTGATGCTAACTTTAGCCTAGCATGCTAAAGTTAGCATACCAGCCTAAAGTTAGCTTAAAGGTGGCATGCTAGGATAAATTTAGCCTAACACGCTAACATTAGTTAGCCTAGCATGCTAACTCTAACAAAAGCGAAAATGAATGGATGCTAACTTTAGCCTAGCATGTAGGTGTGACTGTTGATTTCATTTTGGGTTTTTTTTCTTTATAAAAAGAGGAAAATGAATTGATGCTAACTTTAGCCTAGCATGCTAAAGTTAGCATGCTAGCCTAAAGTTAGCTTAAAGGTGGCATGCTAGGTTAAAGTTAGCCTAACACGCTAACTTTAGTTAGCCTAGCATGCTAACTCTAACAAAAAAGAAAATGAATGAATGCTAACTTTAGCCTAGCATGTAGGTGTGACTGTTGATTTTATTTTGTTTTGGGGTTTGTTTTTTTTATAATTTTTTATAAAAAGAAGAAAATGAATTGATGCTAACTTTAGCCTAAAGTTAGCAGGCCTAGGCTAAAGTTAGCATTCATTCATTTTCTTTTTTGTTAGATTTAGCATGCTAGGCTAACTAAAGTTAGCGTGTTAGGCTAACTTTAACCTAGCATGCCACCTTTAAGCTAACTTTAGGCTAGCATGCTAACTTTAGGCTAGCCTGCTAACTTTAGCAAAAGAGGAAACGGAATTGATGCTAACTTTAGCCTAGCATGTTGACATGTTGACTTAACCTTGTTCCAGATGTGTAACCGTGCTTCCCTTTTTTTTTTCTTCTATCTTTCCCTGTATGGATGTGTTCTTGATTCTGGACCAGAACCACTTGGACAGCATGCAGGTACTTCAGCGTGTTTTTTAAATTTTTTTTTTTTTTAAATGTTGCATGTTCCATCTGCGGAGAACGGTTGCACTTACAGTGCAGCGGCAGCAGGTGGCGCCGTTCCATACGTCATCACGTCGGTTTTTAGAGTCACCGTCTTTTTCCTCCGTCTTTCCCTCATTAATTTTTCCTTGCTGATCATCTTTTTTTTTCCTCAACCTCCCCCACTCTCCCGCAACCCTTGAACCGTCCCTTCCTTGCCGCCCGACCGTCCGACCGTCCTAAGGCCAAAGTGCGAGAGCTGGAGGAGAAATGTCGGAGCCAGAGCGAGCAGTTCAACCTCCTCTCCAAGGAGCTGGAGAAATTCCGACTCCAGGCCGGGAAGTTCGACATCCTCGGCACGGACGCCCTGACCATCTGCGACTCCCCCGGGTCTCCCGGCAAGACCCTGACGCAGCTCCTGAACGGACTGGCCGGCCCCTTAGGAAAAGGTCGGACGTACACACGCTAACTCAAGTCAACTCGATCGGTCGGTCGACTTGTCGCACAGACCAGAATGTCGGTCTTTTGTTGTTTCTCCCCCACCGCAGGCACCGAAACTCCGACGATGAGCAGATCTCTGATATCGGAGTTCATCCGACCGCTGCAGAGTCTCGGCGGGGACAAACCGGAGCTCCTGTCCGTCAAGCCCACGTTCCTCAGCCGCGCGGCCGCCGGCGTCACGGCCCGGGCGTTCCTCTCCGAGGTAGGGAGTACGGCTAGTGACGTCTGCCGGGGACGCGAAACTCCCCGGACGATGATGACATGTTAGCATGCTAACATGCTAGCATGCATGCTAACATGCTAACATGCATGCTAACTTTATTTTTTTTAAAAAATCTGTTAGCATGCTAACATGTTAGCATGCTAACATGTTAGCATGCTAACATGTTAGCATGCTAACAGATTTTTTAAAAAAAATAAAGTTAAATAAAGTTAGCATGCTAACATGCTAGCATGCTAACAGATTTTTTTTTTTTTTTTTTCTGGCTCTCAGATGGACAAAGGGCTGAGCCCCGCCAGGTCGAAACCCAGATATACCGGGAAGGTGCGACTGTGTATCGCCCGGTACAGGTAGGATCACATCCCGCACCGAGACCGACCGACCGTCAACCAACCGACCGACCGTCAACGTCAACCGACCGTTTAACGTCTGTTTCTCCTCCAGTTACAATCCGTACGACGGCCCGAACGAGCACCCGGAGGCGGAGCTCCCCCTGGTGGCGGGGAAGTACCTGTACACCTACGGGACGATGGACGAGGACGGCTTCTACGAAGGTCTAAACGGGACGCGGTCGGAACGAAGGTATGAGGTGAATCCGTAAAAATTAAAAAAAAAAATTTTATTTTTTTTTAAATTCCAGGTGAGCTGCTGAGTGGACAACGGGGTCTCGTCCCGTCCAACTTTGTGGATTTCGTCCACGACGAGGACGCGTCCTGCGTCCAGTACCGAGACCCGGTGATCGAACAACTACCTGGCTACCTCAACCACAGTAGCACGGGGCCTCAGAGGTCAGGGTCAGGGGTCAGCGGCGTGGGCCTCGACCCGCCGGGCTCCTCCAGCAACGGGACGGGGCCGGGGACGTTGGACGTCAACATCGACGAGGTCGGCGAAGACATCGTGCCTTACCCCCGCCGCATCACCCTGATCAAACAGTTGGCCAAGAGCGTCATCATTGGCTGGGACCCCCCCGCCGTCCCCCCCGGCTGGGGGTCCATCAGCGGCTACAACGTCCTGGTGAACAACGAGGTCCGCATGAGCGTCCCCTACGGGGGCCGGACAAAGTCGCTCCTGGAGAAGCTCGACCTGAGCGCCGACACCTACCGCATCTCGGTGCAGAGCGTCACCGCGCGGGGCCCGTCGGACGAGCTGCGCTGCACCCTGCTGGTGGGGAAGGACGCGGCGGTGGCGCCGAGCCGCCTGAGGGTGGACGGCGTCACGCAGGCCACGGCCGAGCTCTCGTGGACGCCCAGCAACAGCAACTACGCTCACGCCGTGTTCCTCGACGGCGCCGAGTACGACGCCGTCCGGGCCGGCGGCTACAGGTACACGTTCTTCAACCTGAGGCCCGCGGCGGCGCACAAGGTCACGGTGGCGGCGCGGCCGCACCAGGTGCCCTGGCAGCTGCCGGCGGAGCAGCGAGCCAAGAGGGAGGTCAGCGTGGAGTTCTGCACGCTGCCGGCAGGTCTAGAACTTTACCGTTGTCGTCGTGGTATTTGTGTCGTAGTACTGCAGTACTGTGAGGTCTAAGGAGTACTTTATCCAGCCGGTGTCTTGTGTTCCGCAGGGCCCCCCCTCCCTCCTCAGGACGTGCAGGTCCTGTGCGGTCAGTCTCCCGGGTTCCTGCAGGTCAGGTGGAAGCCGCCGGCGCTGACGTCGACGGGAACCTCCAACGGCGCCAACGTGATCGGCTACGCCGTGTGCACTAAAGGACAAAAGGTTCGGGGTTTTCGCGCCTCTCCCACAGGACCACCGCCAACGCCCTCGTGTCCCACCCTCCTTACCCCTCCACGTACCCCCCCCTCAAAAGACAAAATGAATGAATGCTAACTTTAGCCTAGCCTGCTAAAGTAAGCTTAAAGTTGGCATGCTGGGCTAAAGTTAGCCTAGCATGCTAACTTTAGCAAAAGAGAAAATTAATGAATGCTAACTTT
>NW_007585127.1:76065-80213 GCF_000523025.1 Cynoglossus semilaevis | reverse complement strand
GTGGACCTGCTTACTTTAAGCTAACTTTGGGCTAGCCTGCTAACTCTTCACATCTTTTTTTTTTTCAGCTTGTCTCTAGTGCCATCTGCTGGAGGGAAAAAAAAAAGTACTTTAAGGCTCTCTCTTTTTTCCGGACGCAGATCGCCGAGGTCCTGTTCCCCACCGCGGACTACGTGACCGTGGAGCTCAACCGGATCCAGTGTCTGGAGGCCCGGGAGGTGATCGTGAGGACGCTGTCCACGCAGGGAGACTCCCAGGACTCGCCCTCGGCCGCCATCCCGCACCACCTGCTGGGCTCGCCGCGCCTCTCCCACAGAACCCCCGCCAACGCCAACGCCCTCATGTCCCACCCTCCTTACCCCTCCACGTACCCCCCCAACCACCCGCAGCCCCAGATGCAGACCGGGCCCCAAGTCCAGGTCCACAGTCTACCGCACTCGCAGCGACACTCGCAGCCCGTCGTCGTACACGTTCACCCTCCTCCTCCTCCGCCTCCTCCTCCTCCTCCTCCTCCGCAGCAACCGCCGCAGCCTCACTTCCAGCGCCATCTACCCAAAACCAAGCAGTTCGCAAGTGCCAGAGAGCTGGAAACCAGGGAGCACGAGGGAGCCAAGCCCTGGGAGCGCGCCCCGTCGCCGCTGCCCCCCATGTGCGGGTCCAACCTGGAGCCGCCGCCGCCGCCGCACTTCCAGGCGCGGCGGTCGCCCTCACCTAAGAGGATCCTGCCGCAGCCTCAGGGAGTCCCCATCCCCAACACCATCGCCAAGGCCATGGCCAGGGAAGCTGCCCAGAGGGCGTTCGGCGAGGCTAACCGGGTAAGTTGGCTATTACGGGACGTCGCGCGGATAACGATACGATTTAGTTAAGTTTCTTTGTTCACGATATGATTTTTTTTTTTTTTTTTTTTTTTTAATCATGATTTATTTTGAAAACAAATTAGAACTACACGACATAGATATGAACTGGAAGTCATAGCGGGTCACAACACTGCCCCCTACTGTACTGGAGTGTGTAGTGTCCTGGTCTGACCACTGACTTTTTGAGATACTTCCTTCCACCGAGAATTGTCACAGATTCTAAATTTAGCATGCTAGGCTAAAGTTAGCATGCTAGGCTAACTTTAGCCTAGCATGCTAACTTTAGCAAAAGAGAAAATGAATGAATGCTAACTTTAGCCTAGTATGTAGGCGTGACTGTTGATTTCATTTAGTTTTGGGGTTTGTTTTTTTTTTATAAAAAGAGGAAAATGAATTGATGCTAACTTTAGCCTAGCATGCTAACTTTAGCAAAAGAGGAAATTAATGAATGCTAACTTTAGCAAAAGAGAAAATTAATGAATGCTAACTTTAGCCTAAAGTTAGCAGGCTAGCCTAAAGTTAGCATGCTAGGCTAAAGTTAGCCTAGCATGCTAACTTTAGCAAAAGAGAAAATTAATGAATGCTAACTTTAGCCTAAAGTTAGCAGGCTAGCCTAAAGTTAGCATGCTAGGCTAAAGTTAGCCTAGCATGCTAACTTTAGCAAAAGAGGAAAATGAACGAACGCTACATCTAACGTTGCGTCGTCGTCCGACAGACAGAACGACAAGATGGTGTTGTTTTGTTTTTTTTTCCATTTCATTCGTCGCTAAGATTTGTCGACTCTTAATCAGGCGGAGAAGAGAAACATTTTCAGCCAACGAGGGAACGCGCTGCACCCGCCCAACTCCGACGACGAGGAGGAGGAGGAGGACGACAGCTACGACTCATCGCGCGCGGGAAGGAAAGGCACCTCCGTGGACGACTTCCTCCGAGGTTCGGAGCTGAGCAGACAGGTAATGAGGACCCCCCCCCCCCACACCCCGGCGGCAACGACTTTACCTTCAGACCAAAAGATCCGTCGGAAAATAAAGCTAACAAACAGAGCACCTAGCATGCTAGTTAAAAAAAAATCGCTAAAATCAATGAAGTTGAAAGATAAGGATTTTTTTGGATATTTTTCCGTCCCGTCTTCCTCAGCACCATCACCCCCACCTTCAACACCCCCAGCACTACGCCCCCTACAGCCAGAGCGAGGAGTACTACACGGAGAGCAGCCGGGGCTCGGACCTGTCCGACATCATGGAGGAGGACGAGGAGGACCTCTACGCCGAGATGCAGCTGGAGGAAGGTCGCAGACGCAGCGTCAACTCGCACAGCGCGCTAAAGGTAACGGTATACGCACGTGTACGCCTTGACCGGGGGAGGGGGAGGAGGAGGGTGGAGACCCCCGTGACCTTTCTCCAACTCGTGATGTCATCGATGACCAGGACGGACGACTTTTCTTTTTTTTTTTTTTTTTTTTTTTTTTTTTAAAAAAAAAAAAAAAACCCGCGGTTCGGACACGAAAAAAAAAAAAAGTGATCAAATCTGTCGCTGCTCTTTCGTCAGGAAGTCACGTGGGAATCTCGTTTAAGTGAGTACTTAAATGACAACGTTCACTTTTTTTTTTTTTTTTTTTCCTTTGTGTCGTCCGTCCGTCCAGGGGTTGAGGGTTCAACTCCTCGGAACGTCAGTTCCTCCGTTTCTTCCTTTGGTCGCCGCCATCTTTTTTTTTATTTACGTTTTACGTTTTTTTCCTCCTCTTACCGCGAGTAAGAAATGGACGGAGCAAAAAAATTTTTTTTTTTTTTTTTCGGGTCTACGTTTAAAGGTCAATTCCCAAGAAATGATTGCGATCTTTGTTGTTTTTTTTTTTTTTTTTTTTTTTGATTGGTTCCTTGATTCTTTTTCTTCCCGGCGACAGCAAACCTCATCCCTTTTCCAGTTTTTTTTCCTTCCATTTTCCCAGACTTTACGAATTCCCGTTGAGCGCATGTCACATCCCGCCCCCCCCCCCCCCCCCCGCGGACGCGACATGCATGTCTTCCGACATTGCCGCAAATAACTAACTCTCTCCTTATTTCTGTCTTTCCTCCCCGTTTGTTTGTTTTTTTTTTTTTTTGCGAACTTGAACTAAACCCAACCGTTAAAATTGTGGGATCGCGTTCCCGCCCGAAAAAAAAAAAAAGGCTTATTACAAACGTCAAGACCTAGCCGAGGACAGGGACAGCTGGGACCTCCAGAGAGAAGTGGTGAAGCAGCGGTCGCTCGGCGCCGAGCGTCTCCACAGCATCCCCGAGGTGGAGGAGGAGTCCGACGGCGTCAACGGCGCCGGTCACCAGCACCCGTCCTTCCAGGACGGCAGGCGTCCGGGGACGCCGCACGCCCAGAGGAGGAAGCACCCGGGAGACGACCGCGGCGGAGGCCAAGGCTCCGGGAAGACCTGCCACCTGAGGCGCCAGCGCTCCACGCCTCGCTTCGCCGATTACCGCTACTACTACGCCGCCGATCACGATCTGGGCCGCCCCAACCGCCAGAACACCAAGAGTCCGGACAGCGGGTTAGACTGCGGTAGCGAAGAGGAGGGCTCTCTGGGCTACTACGCCCACGGGAGCGCCGCGCAGGGACACGTGCGCGTCATCCACTGCGAGGGCCCGGTAGAGCGGCGAGCGCTCGCCATGGGCCGCAGGAGAACGCTGACCCGGCAGTGCAGCGTGGAGGAAGAGTTCTCCGACGACTTGGCGGCGGCGGCGGCTAAGTCGGAACGCACGGGCGACTTTAGGATCAGGCGGCACCTCGCGCCGCCGCCACAGGGCTACCGCAGGGACGCGGCGCGGAGCGAAGGCCGACTGAACGAGCCGGAGCCGGCCTATCACGGCCCGTCCAGGGAGGCTAAGGCCCAGTCAATGTCCAGGCTGGACCGGGACCAGCAACTGGTGTGTGACCCCGCCCCCTCTCTCTCTCTGCCGTCTTAGCCAATCACCACCCTCGCTCCACCTCCACCCTCTTTTTTTTTTCCTCTCTTTTCTGAATGTTTCAAGTTGTGCTTCTTACCTCTTGATTTTAGCCTTTTTTTCGTTTTTTTTTTTTTTTTCTTCCCACTCATCACATGACGCGGTTGCTCGTTCCTTATTTGACGTTTGAAATTTTTTAAAAAATTTTTTTTTTATTGCTTGTTTCTAGAACGTCTTACCTAAAGGCCATTTAACCCACGTTTTTGACTTTTTTTTTTTGACTCATGGATCCGAGAGGGAGACACGTTCGTCTGTGCCGTGCCGTCATCCGTCTCCCCCCCCCCCCTCCACTCACCCC
>NW_007585127.1:75526-75761 GCF_000523025.1 Cynoglossus semilaevis | reverse complement strand
GGCAGATTTGTGTTTGTGTGTTTGCCTTGTGTGAAGGACAAACGAAAACCACATCAGCTCGCGCCTGTTTGGGGTTTTCCTCTTTGTCAACGGACCGTGTTTTGTGTCTCAAAATGGCCGCCTGCTCTTTGTTTTTTTTTTTTTCTTCTTCGGTGTTTGTCCGAAGTCACTTCTTCTTCCCTCTCTAACTGCCCCGTGTGTTTTTTCGCTGCTTTTCTTTCTCTCTCTCTGCTCT
>NW_007585127.1:72673-74091 GCF_000523025.1 Cynoglossus semilaevis | reverse complement strand
GCGGTTGTTCAGACGGCTACGGCGGCGGCGGCAGTCGCAGGCACGGGCGGGGCCGGCGTTCGCCGGACTACTACGAGGAGTCGGAGCCGGAGCCGGAGCCGGAGCCGGAGGAGCTGACCCGCGTGTTTGTGGCTCTGTTTGACTACGACCCCCTGTCGATGTCCCCCAACCCTGACGCCGCCGATGAGGAGCTGCCGTTCAAGGAGGGCCAGATCATCAAGGTGACGGTTGGAGCGTGACGAAGAAAACTGAGATTGAAAAGTTAGCGTTGGTTAGCGTGATGGATAACGATCGGGAAAAAAAATAATATTGGAATTTATTTTTATATATATTTATATACATAAATATATATAAAAATATAAATTTTTATATATTTATATATATATTTATATACATACATATATAAAAAATATAACTATATTTTTTTATATATATATTTATATACATAAATATATGTAAAAATATAACTATATTTTTGATATATTTATATATATTTTTATATATATATTGATGTACATAAATATATATAAAAATATAAATATATATTTTTTGTATATTTATATATGTTTATATATATATTTATATATATATGGAGGGCCAGATTATCAAGGTGACGGTTGGAGCGTAACGAAGGAATTGAAAAGTTAGCGTTGATTAGCGTGATGGATAACGATCGGAAAAAAAGAATTATTGGAATTTATTTAACAAAAGTTGTTTCATCTGCATCGGAATTTGTGGTTTCACTTTTTTTTTTTATAAACCTACTGTAAAAAAAAAAAATTGTCGAACCCTCTGCAATACCATCGTTAACCACCAGAGGTCAGCATATATCCCCGAGTGGAAAAATCAATTCACAGATCCCTGGATCAACTGCAGGTGCTGTATTTCTGAGTTTGTCCTCTCTTTGACTCACCCAGTCTCTGTCCTCTGTCCTCTGTCCTCCAGGTGTTTGGACGGAAAGACACGGACGGCTTCTACAGGGCGAAGATCAGGGACCGCGTGGGTCTGATCCCCTGCAACATGGTTTCCGAGATCCAAACGGAGGACGACGACATGATGGAGCAGCTCTTCCATCAGGGCTTCCTGCCGCTCAACACTCCTGTGGAGAAATTAGGTGAGAGGACGATCCACTCACGGCAAATGTAGTGGGAAAATATATATATATAAATATATATAAAAAAATATAAATATATATTTTTTATATATATATTTTCATATATATTTGTATATTTTTTATATATATTTATATACATAAATATATATAAAAATATAAATATATATTTATAAATATATTTATATACATATATATATAAAATTAACTACATATTTTTTATATATTTATATACATAAATATATATAAAAATATAACTATATTTTTATATATGTATATATATTTTTATATATATTTATATACATAA
>NW_007585127.1:67184-71726 GCF_000523025.1 Cynoglossus semilaevis | reverse complement strand
TTTTTTTTTTTTTTTATTAATTCTTGTCTTGACTCGTCGTACGAACGAGTCGCGTGACTCTGGTCGAGTCGTCCGATAGTTAACGTTATCCCGACTGTCTGTCTGTCCACCGCAGAGAGAAACAGACGCAGCGGGCGTCAGTACCCGGCGTCCACGCGGAGGATGATCGCTCTGTACGACTACGACCCCAGGGAGAGTTCGCCTAACGTTGACGTAGAGGTACTGAGCACCCCCTGGTGTTGGTGTGATATAGTGCGTGTTTTTTTTTTTTTTTCTGGGTAGTTCCTTGAGTTTGAAGACGTTTGTCCCTCACATCCTTCTTACGTCTTCGTAATATTTATTTTTGTCGTTTGATTTACTTTTCTTCGGCCATTTTGTTTTTTTTTCTTCTTCTTTGGTTTCACTCACTCTCACCTTTCTATTGGCTCTGCTACCGTCACAGTATGAGGGCGGCAGGTTGAGTAAGGAGGTGAGTCATGGGGGGGGGGGGGTCGGGGGGGTGTGTGTGTGTTTGTTTTTCCTACCTCATCTGTTGGGGAGGGGGTCCCTTCAGGGGTCCACGGTACGACGTCTGCCCTCCGATGTGGTCCTCTGTGTTGACGTACGTCCGGTATGTGTGTGTGTGTGTGTCCTTTAGACTCCTGTAGGACAGACATGTCTGCTGTGTTACAACTCCAACATCAAATGCATTTCAATTTGAATTTTTTTTTTTTTTTCTGCCGTGACTGGATTTTCGCCTGTTTTTACGATGCATTTGGAGAAAAAAAAAAAAAAATTTTTTTTTTTTTTTTTTAAAAAGTGCTGACGCATCTTTGGGGTCTACGAAACTTTTGACATTTGGTGACTTTTGTTAAAAAACGAGACAAAATCCTGTTTTTGTTTTTGTTTTTTTTTTTTTTTTTTAAAAAGTGCTGACGCATCTTTGGGGTCTACGAAACTTTTGACATTTGGTGACTTTTGTTAAAAAACGAGACAAAATCCTGTTTTTGTTTTTTTTTTCCCCAAAGCCATCGAAAAAACGGGCGAAAATCCAGTCACGGCAGGGAAAAAAAAAAAAAAATTTTTTTTTTTTTTTCTCCAAATGCATCGTAAAAACAGGGGAAAATCCAGTCACGGCAGAAAAAAAAAAAAAAATTTTTTTTTTTTTTTTCCCTGCCGTGACTGGATTTTCCCCTGTTTTTACGATGCATTTGGAGAAAAAAAAAAAAAAATTTTTTTTCCTTCCCTTCTTCTTCTTCTTCTTCACAGTCTGAACTGACGTTCTGCGCCGGCGACGTCATCACCGTTGTTGGCGAAATCGACGAAGACGGATTTTACTACGTGAGTACCGGCCGGTCCTCTCGGACGCTTAACGACCGTCGGCGTCACTGAACGCGACGCTCGCGTCGACTGAACGCTCGCCCGTTTTTTTGTTTTTTTTTTTTGTGTCTCCGCAGGGCGAGCTCAACGGACACAAGGGACTGATTCCTTCCAACTTTCTCGAAGAAGTGCCTGATGACGTGGATGTTTTCCTCACCGACTCGCCGTCTCGATATCCCCGGGACAATCCTGGAGCCATGAAGACCAAAAGGGTACACGCGCCTTTGCAGTACTAGCTAGCTAGCTAGCTCTCTCTCTCTCTCTCTCTCGGTCTCTCGGTCTTTGACTGAGGAATGCTGGGATTTCCGACTGTAAATAGTCCAAGATCTGTATGGGGGAGAGGGGGAGGAGGGAAAAAAAAAAAAAAAGTCAAACTTCAGGATCTTTAGAACCGATACTTCAGAGAGGAACGTTTTTTGATTTTTGGGGTTGCTGCTGTGAAGCCTCCCCACAGTACGTTGAATTCTTCAGCCTTTCTTGTTGGGAGGATATATCCTGTGACCTTCAGCCGGGGTCAGGTCGTACAGATACGTCCTGTGACCTTCAGCCGGGGTCAGGTCGTACAGATACGACCTGTGACCTTCAGCCCGGGTCAGGTCGTCGTTGGGGAGTATTTCTGGGGAGAGAGTAAACCAACTTCGTGTACTTCGTAGTCCAGCATGTCCTACGAAGTGAAAACGCACGCGTTTTCGACCAGGATGAAGTCTAGGCTAGTTCACCCTTTTTTTTTCTATGTTTCTGAACGCCTACGTTTTGTACCTTTTTTTTTTTTTTTCTTGTACAGTAACGTTGCCATCGCATACAAAAAAAAAAAAAAAAATTATTGATATAAATGATATTTTGTGTATAAAAAAAAATATTTCTATTTCTTGCCGTTGTTGAACGTGTTTTTTTTTTTTTTTTAATTTTTTTTATATATTGATTTGTTTTTATTTCCTTTTCCTTCACCCACTCGGCGTAACAGAAGAAGAGCGTTCATTTCACACCGTAACGCCTCGGTTTCCGCCACGTAAGTGAGCAACTGAGGATACCAACCTGAAGGGGGCGCTGGTCTGAATGCACACCACCTGGGTATCTTTGGTTTCGGGGGTCACTTTTTTTCTCCACCCCCTCGTCTCCCGTCCTGTCCTGTCCCTTCCGTAGCCTGTAGAGATTCTTCCCCCTCCGGTTTTCCCGCCAAAAACCCCCGCGCCCTGAGTTGCTGAGGAGACAGAAACCCAAGCCAAGGCATTAGACCAGACGTGTGGTATCTTCAGTTGTTTCTCTTGAGTGTTTGTACCTGAACATGTCTGTCCATGCGATGAACCTCCTGCTGTAACTCTGGGTTTAGCTAAAAGGCCCGTGTTGCGCAACCAGGAAGTCCCGCCCTCCTGGCACTGACCTACAGAAATCTATGCAAAAAAAAAAAAAAAAAAAAAAAAAAAAAATTATAAAAATATTTCTGTAGTCTACGCCTCTGACCAAACTATCAAACCAGTTGGCGTTTTTTTTTAATATTTAAAAAAAAAAAAATAAATCACCTGATATCAAGACAAGGAGCTAGGAGCTAATTTTAGAATCCCAAAAAAAAAAAAATATTATAATGAATTCTCCGATTTTCCCAAAGTTCATGTAATTTTTTTTTAACGTTAAAAATTCAAAGAAACCTGGGGGCTAACCGACTTCAACGTATTTTTTTTTCTGAGTCCAACGGAGCCTTTTAGCTAACGATTACAGCTAAGGAACAGTGTAACCCTGTCGTATCAGTGAAGCTCCGGTCGGGAAACAGACAAAAAAACGTTAAAGAAAACCTGCTCCTGAGCTCAGCTGCTGATTGGTTGCCATGTCTACCCCCCCCCCCCCCCCGGACCTGGAGTGGGCGTGTCGTGAGTTGTGTGACCCGAGACTTTTTTCCATACCTTCAACTGTCCCTTACTGGTCTCCCCCATTAGGTCCTACTGGATTAACCAGCTGTGCCCAGAGGAGCGGCCCACACCCCCCCCCGGTTCTGGTTCTGGTCCTGGTTCTGGTTCGGCCAACTGGTCCACGCCCCCCAATGGACTTGTACGCCGCCGCCGCCGACGCCAACGACGACAAAAAAAAAAAAAAGAAGAGAAAAGACACTTAGGACAAAAGACTTGGTGCTGAAAATATATGTCTCCGACAGACGGGACGAACAGAAGGGAATATTCTTGTACATTTCTAACCATATAAAAAGTTCTTATTTTCCCAAATATATATATAAATATATATATATATATATGATTTCATATTTCTCCTGAAAACCTAGAGTCAGGATTGGTAGTGAGGACAGTCATGACGTCACCCTCGTCCAGACTCCGCATGTACGCGAGCGAGCGGCTCAGAGTGGATTCTGGGTAGTTAACGGAAACGCCCGCCCCACCCCGGACAAGAGCAGACAACCCTGTGACGAACCACCACGTGTGAAAACCGCCTTACAATCGCACGGAACGGTTGGAAACGCCGTCCGACAGAGAGCCTTTTTTTTTTTTTTTAACCCTTTCATGCATGACGGTCACTACAGTGGACAGCTGTGAAAATGTCATTTTCTATGATAAGAATAGGTTTTGAAGGCATCATGTTGCATGTAAGCCTCTACAGTGGATTCTCAGGCGTCCACTGTAGTGACCGTCATGCATGAAAGGGTTGAAAGGGTTAAACCGTTCTTCACCTGCATCAGCCATCCATAAGCTAAGTTCGGTGAAGGTCCAGGAGTGTCGTCCATAGCGTACATTTTATAATTCTGTAAAAAAAAAAAAAAAATCTCTCCTACCTGAAGGAAGAGCTGGTTCCTCAGGCTAGCTGCAGATATTCTGTAAAACGTTTCCGTACGGCCTTCCGAACGTCTCCTGTGTCTCAAGATCCCTGAAGAAAACTTCAGAATAGAACCACATCATCATCCAAACGTTGAACCAACCAATAGAATTTCTCCAAAAATTGTGACTAATTAGCCAAGTGACGAAAGGCGTAAAACACGACACCATGTACCATGTGACACCGGCTCCTCCTACAGTAGGCGAGACACAAGGCTACCTCGAACATCTCCGTCCCAGAAACTGTTTAGATCCAACCTGCTGGTGTGGTCCGGCCCAGAAAACCAGTACTGGATAGGAATATATATATATATATTTCCATACATATATATATATATATGGAAAATATATATATATTTTCCATATATAT
>NW_007585127.1:65157-66770 GCF_000523025.1 Cynoglossus semilaevis | reverse complement strand
TCCCTCCTTTTTTTTGGCAGTTTCAGTTGTTTTTTTTTTTTTTCTATACAAAAGCATAAATATCGGTGGGTTCTGAGCCAGGAGGACGAGATGAAGGACAATGTTTCCCGAGAACAAAACGTTGGGGACCGTTTTTTTTCCTTTTCAAACCACAAGGACGTTTTGAGCAGCTTTTGAAAATACATTGGCTTTCAATTCATACATTCACTACCCTAAGATGCAGATACATGTGTATATTTTATATATATATATGGAAATATATATTTACATATATATGGAAAATATATATATTTTCCATATATATGTAAATATATATTTCCATATATATATATAAAATATACACATGTATCTGCATCTTAGGGTAGTGAATGTATGAATTGAAAGCCAATGTATTTTCAAAAGCTGCTCAAAACGTCCTTGTGGTTTGAAAAGGAAAAAAAACGGTCCCCAACGTTTTGTTCTCGGGAAACATTGTCCTTCATCTCGTCCTCCTGGCTCAGAACCCACCGATATTTATGCTTTTGTATAGAAAAAAAAAAAAAACAACTGAAACTGCCAAAAAAAAGGATGTATCCAAGATACTTCCTGTACAGTATCCGGGGGCCGAGTGACCCTAACGGTGACCCTGACGGTGACCCTGACGGTGACCCTAACGGTGACCCTAATGTACATCCTTTTCCTACGTACGGACCAAGTCCTCAAGAACGACCCGACTTCTGTTTCTTTGAGTGGCGGTTGATCTTTTTGTACTTTTTTTTGGGGGGGGGTCCACCATTTGTAAGATTGTTTTTAAATGTTTCTACTTGATTTTTTTTTTTCAAACTGCCTTTTTTTTGTTGTTGTTTTTTTTGTACGTTTAACTTGCGAGCCCCCCCCACCCCCCCCCCCCAGTGGTGTCTTTGAGACCATACTGTATACCGGAAGTACCGCAGTCGTGTGCTAGCTTTAACCGGACGATTAACAGCCTATATTGATGGTTACAAATTGATGTGGGTGTGTGCATGGCAATCTTTTATATACACACACATATATATAAATATATATATATAAAAAAAAAAAGTCTAAATAAATTTGATATTTTGTAATAAAATTGTGTGAGAGACGTGTTTATTAGAGTGGAAACGTTCAAATTTTTTTTTTTTTTTTTTAAACCAACATAAAAATAGAACATTTTTCTCGGTTCCATCCAACATAATTTTCTCTATATTTAACTCGGAATTTTTCCACAAAAGAAAAAAAAACATAAACATTCGTATTAGTAACAAAAAGCGAGTACTTCCTTACAATCGCACAACGGTTGGAAACGCCGTCCGACAGAGCGGAGAACACTGCGGTACTGTGCATAAGTTTTAGGCAGGTACATACACACACTTCCTTTCCAGCCTTTTTTTTTTTAACCCTTTCGTGCATGACGGTCACTACAGTGGACAGTGACGTTTTCTAGGTTCCGTCCAACATAATTGACTATATTTAACTCGGGAATTTCTCCACAAAAGAACAAACATAAACATTCGTATTGGTAACAAAAGGCGAGTACTTCGTCTGTACTTGTACAAACGAATACTCTTAATACGACAACAAATCAGAGCAGAACCGTGTTCCTTCACCTGGAT